>NC_056732.1:1140829089-1140911589 GCF_019279795.1 Protopterus annectens | reverse complement strand
CAGCGCCCCACATTGGGGGGGGTTGGGGCGAAGCCCCCCACATATCTTGGTTATATATTCTCTTTTTGAAACAGTTATTTATTGCACTAAGTATCACTGTGTATAGTTAAAATGTTTATAATATAGCCCCCCATCCCCCCTTACTTTATATACTAACTCCAGGGTTGCACTACAGTGGGGGAAAAGGCCATTTATAACTTTCAATGAAATGAGTTTCAAAGAAATGAGTTTTCAGTGAAGTGAGCTTTCAGTGAAGTGGTCCTAGTAATTTCATTTTCAGTCAAGTGAGTTTTCAATCAACCATAGTAGACATATATATATATATATATATATATATATATATATATACAGTACATACTGTGTGTGTGTGTGTGTGTGTGTGTGTGTGTGTGTGTGTGTGTGTGTGTGTGTGAATAACTTAATAATGAGGAAATATAGTTTTCCAGCCTTAAGGTTAGTGCACACTTTCCACTTGTGGAGTGGAAAACAGATCCACAGAACAGGCATTCCATAGAATTCCATAGAATGACACATGCCCATCTCTTCCACATGTTCTGTTTATGTTGTGAAAAAGATTGATATCCCTAGAATGTGTATTTACAGTACCACTGGACTTTCAAATGTGTAACACATCTAACAGGATAGAGTCTGTTGGGGGTCTATAGTTGAGGCAGAAGTCACCTCTTAGTAGCCTGTATGATACGTATGATACTAGGAAGAGGGACACAGGTTTGTGATGGTTTCCATAGTTTTCAAGATTTATGCCTTTGAGTTTTTTTTTTTTCTACTGAAAAAGCATTGTTGTCACAGCAATTGTGAAAAGTAGTTGGATAGATACATAATGAATGACGGGCCTGATGAGAGCCAAGTACAGTAAAATAATTATATCCCTGTCCTGGACAACATGCTTTAAGATATTAGCTGTGTGATGAGAAAGGCTTCCTTGCAATAGTGGGTACATGGTGATCTAAGGACAGTTCATTGTCCACATAGATTTCTCAGATACCTGACTATGGTATCAACATTCATGGATGTGTTGTCAATATGATAATTACAATGGAAGTCATGCCTGCCAAAGGATATGATTATACATTTCTTGGAATTTAGTTTCAGTCCACAGTTTTGACACCATCTATTTGTTTTTGAAAGGACCTCTTGAAGGAGTTTGGTGCACTGGGGAGTTTATGATGACAACAATAGACATATGCAAACTTAGTCAGCTATAAACTCATTATACTTGCTTTGACCTCCAAGAAACAAATGTCAAAAATGTTTTGCTTTCCATAGTGGCGCCTGCTACTGTAATCACATGGGTACTGTTAGACAAGCAATTCACTATCCATCACACATTATAGGGATTTATATTCAAATTTTTGAGCCTATCAATAATGCTTGCATGAGGAACAGTGTCAAAGGCCTTGGCCAGGTCTAGATATGCTGTATTCACTGCATAACCACTATTCACTTCTTCAGTTACTTTCTCAAAGAAACTAAGCAGATTAATGAGTCAGGACTTTCCTTTGATAAAGCCAAACTGATGTGGGTCCAGGGTTAAGAGATTTTCAATGTCCTAATTGATGAAGTCTGTGATAATGCACTCCATACCTGTACATATGAGGCTAGTGAGACGAACGGGTCTATAGTTACTAGGGTCGATAAACAGTGTTTAGGGCTAAGGACCAACTATGATCACTGATCCCTTTAAATGAGGTATATATACCTTATCCTTCATCCAACAATCCAAGGATGTTTTAAAGGTGGCCAAATTGTTGGACAAATGAATAATAAATTGAATATTATATTATAATATAGACATTATACTGATAATAAATGAAAATGTTACTCATCTTACATAAATGGACCTGGGAATTCACACTAGTATGTCTTATGTTTTTTTCATGTTTAAAAATGTCCATATTAAATATTGTTTGCAAAACTGGATCATGAAAGATATTATCGGCTAGGATGTTTGCCACAAATATACCTGTAACTTAGTGAATAGCAATTTACCTGTCTATATCTATTATCATAATCCAAATACTTAATTGAAGATATTCTGTTTATAAATTTCTCCTGTATTCATTCAAGTTCATGCAATTTTCATTGAGTAAGGATACAAAAAAAATTGTTATATTCTAAGTTTTGTCTTGTAAATATGTTAACCGCTGTCATAAAGTATTCATCATCCCTCACTGTTACTGTTTTAGAATGAGTCCCATTTTCTTTGAAGCTTTACAATTTTCAGCCTTAATATGATTACCAAATGAGAAATGTGACGAAACCATCATATCCAAAGCTTTGTAATGTTCTCCTTCTATCAACAATGCCATGAATAAATAGAGTTACATATTAAGCTGTTGGTAATGTATATAATATCATATTTATCACATACAATTAATCTATTCATATATGCATTCATAGTACTGTAATCTCTTTCATGTGGCATTGTAATTTCAATTTTACAATCTTCAGCATATTTGTATATATCCAACCACCCCTACTTTTTGGAATTGTTGAAAATACCTTATTAAAAAGAACAGAACCCAGGACTGAACCTTGATGAACACTATAATATATAGGCAGAAATGTAACATAGTACCTTTAAATGTAACATATTGTACTCTATACCTTATCTGCTCCACAATCCATCTCACAATATAACTATTCATATTACATTTTTGTTGACATTTATTAATCACATCAAATAGTCAGCTATTGAAAGTCTTCGATAAATTTAGAAACATAACACCTGCAGATAGTCCCTGCTCTATAACTTAAATTATATCTTTGCAGAAACTAATTCATTTAATTAATGTAGATCTAACCTTAATGAAGCAATGTTATTCTGCGTCAATAATAGAAAGAGTTGTTCCAGTTTTTATAAAGTAGTTCAGTTAAACATCTCTCAAAACACATTTCTATTCTTAAAATTAAACCTATTTATATCTATAATTTTCAATAAAATATTGTTTCCTCTTTTTAAATATGGCAGTTATGCAGGAGATTTTCCATTCATCTGGTATATATCCCTGAATTTAAAAGAATATAGAAAATATTTTGTATTATAGGGAGCAATATATCCTTGATATTAAATAACAGTATACCAAGAATGAAATATGCGTCCATGGATGATGATTCATTAATTTTACCAAGTGTTTCTGAAATTAATTTGTTTTTGTAAATATAGGGCATGTGCCATTAACTTCAATTTGATCATCATGTGTACATGAATGCACATCATTTTTATAGATGGATGCAAATAATTTATTAAATTTACAGGATATAATCCATGGATCACTTATATCACTATTATTTATTTTAAAAGAGTCAGCTAGTATAGAGTTGTTTTTTAATGAATTACTATATTTATGAAAGAATTTTTATTAGATGTATTGTTGACTAACTGACTTCATATTTATTTACCTTTTAGTTTTAAACTATAAAACCTTACATGTTTGGTTGTAGATTCATTTTTTATTCCTAATTGTGAAATGTTTTTTTTACAGTTTAAATTGTCTTTTCTTCTTCCTATGCATTTTACTTAATTCCTTATTCTAGCATAAAGGGTAATTCCCTTTTCCAATATAGTGGACAGTGTTACTTTTAACACTAGCAGATCAAGTGTCCTATACTCATAAAACAAAGAATGTGGCATAAGTAACTTATTCCAATTCCATTATGTATTAATTTACTGTTACTAATATGACCAAAATTATATTTTTGGTAACGTGTCTTAAAATTAATTGTAAACTTAAGATCAAATGTTATTGCATTATGATCAAAAAGCCCAAGGGGCATCAATGCCCTAGCATTTTTAATTAAATCTGGATTATCTGTGATAACATAGTCAAGCATCAGTTAATTTCTGGCATTTTCAGTGATATGTTGTATCAAACCATTAATCAATATTATATTCATGAACTTATGTTCAAAATGTCTCATACTAGTTAGATCTTTTCATGATATTCTTGGATAATTGAAAACTCACAGTATTATAATATTATTATATTCCATTACTCTTTCTAAGTGACATAAATGTTTAGAATGCTTACTAATGTCCATACTTTCGGTACAATAACAGAAAATTCTATGAAAGTCAATATTACTGTTTTTGTCTTTAATTTGCACTATTATACATTCCAATTCAGGTACATATTTAACTAATGAAGATGAAATGGAGGTGTGATTCCACACAGTGACCAAACCACATATACCCTTTTTCCCACAAATATTCATATTTGATATCTCTTATTTGAAAGCAAGAATAATTCTAGGATTCAATTATTGCAAATATTTTGTAATTTTCTTCTTGTGCCAAGCCAAAAAATTTCATTACATTTATTTCCCAAACTGTTATAGAAATAACACTTCAGAAATGTATGAGATCTACTATGTAGTAATCTGTTATTATATGGAAATGTACGAAGTATCATATCTATTTAAATGTAACATCCAAAAAAAATTCTGTAGTCACAAGCACAATCTTTCCAATATTTTATTAATTTCAAATGGTAAACAGTAGAAAGTTGGCAGTTCTTAAAAATATGAACCTTAGTAAACATATAATCTGACAAACGCAGCGATGAAATAATTTAACTTTATACAAAGTCAACTTTGCTAATTTCCAGTTGTGCAACAGTGCCCAGTACTACTTTTTTTATGTTATCCAATGGAGTGGATTTAAGATCATTTACAGCAGCAAAAATTATGAATGATTATTAATTTGGATGACCTGCAGTCAGATTTTGTACTATATTTTTGACGTCCACAGGTTTAATTCTGGCAAAGTCAATACTGTAATTAATTGTCTTATAGAAGATTTCAACATTGTGATACTCATTATCAAGACTTCATCACTAGTGCCTCTAAAAGCGACAAGCTTATGGTCTAAATTAAGACTGCCTAATTGATTTGTCATTGCATTATCATAATCACATGATTACGCATTCCTAATTGTTTCTTTCATTCTTTTCCTTAGTGTGACATTTTTACTACTGGTCTTAATAAGTCTATTAAATTTAAACTTGAAGAGTGAGTCCAAAAATTATCTAAAGTATACTCTTTGTCTGATGTTTATTTATTTCAGTATCAATCTTTATAACTTTTGTATGATAAGTATAATCTCTTCAGGAAAAAGACAAGTGTGCTTGTCGATAGCAGAAGCAGTTTTAGTAACATCGTGGCCATCAATGAATCGGGATTCATTATCATCACCATTTAACAATCCCTTTAATTTATTGCAATCACTGGAAAATTAAATGCCAATCTCCTGAGACCCTCTATCACATCTTACGCAATGAGCACTTATTACTATTGTGAAAGTCTAGGACTTTATTATTAATGACTTGTGTGTCATTTTCTAATAAAGATGAAAAAAATGTGTCATTAGATTTCTTATTACGCTTACTTTGGTTTCTTATTTAAAATTCCCCTCTGTCAACAGCAATTTGTTTTTAGCTATCAGAGGATGTCATTTGCTTTGCTTACCTGAAATACGTGGTGACTGAGTAACATCATTAGTAGGCTTGTCCTTGTCACTACTAACATCAGGCCACCAGTCATTAATAAATGCCCCTTAAATAAATGCCCTGGCATAATGACATGCAGAAGTATCATCATTCTGAGATCTTTTACTTTTAATTATTTTAATTCTTGCAAATTTTGACAATTTAAGCAATAGTTCCCATCAGTTTTCCTCATATACATTTTACACAGTAAGTACTCTGTTATATAACAGGTCTTAATCAAATCATCAGGCATAGAGGAATTTAAGGAATCCATAAGATAATATCGGTAGGATATAACAACTTAAACCTCAGTATAAGTTGCACAATAATAATATCGTAAGTAATCAGTCCTTTAGAATAAAACTTATCAAAACAGTAAAAACAGTAAAAGGACAGAGACACAATATATTTTTCCTCACTGCAAGTGTTACATGAGCATAAATAATAAATGGCCAAATCTACACAAAAAAGTATAGCTGAATAAAATTAATAACATTTAACATTTATATTTTGTATTAGGCTATTTTATTGCAAATAAGTGTAATAACTCCTGTAAAATACTTTTTAAGGTTAACTAAAGCAGTAATTTAGTAATAGCTGATATCCAATATGTGGTCATTGCAGAATAAAATCAAACCACTATGTACATAAAATAAGTGGGCTAACTAAAGGAAATTCAGTACATACTCTGCTCCCTGGTGATTCTGCAGTAGCATTGTCGCCTCACAGTAAGACATTGTCCTGTTCGATTCTCAGCTAAAGTGTGTTCTGTGTGGAGACATGCTTGAATGGGCATACCTTTGTTGAAGGTTGTGCATCAGAGCTGGCAACTCAGCACGTAAAAAATCTACTGCCAATCATTAGTGGACCGGAGTTCCGCTGTGGCGAGTCCTAACCGGGAAAAGCCGAAAGACACAACAACAACAACAACAAATCTGCTCCATAGGTCTTATGTTAACTATATAGTGCAGGAAGTAAGCCTGAACCCAGTTATGCTCATATCTATTTATCATTTACTATACAAATACCACACTCTGTGTTGTTAGTACACCCATCAGGCAATATATGTAAGCCTCTGAGCATGCATTTAGAGCCCCCTGTGTGTCTTAAACCACTACTATTATCTTCTGTGTTATCTTGAATCAACTAGTATCAGACTGAGAAAACTAATAGTAACCTTGCTGTCAGATGCTTACTGCAAATTTTACTATATTACAACAGATGTGAGTTAAAATTAACAGGCCATGTGTTAACCTCTACAGCACTTCCAAAGATAGCCAGTCACATGAGCTGTACCTCATTTAAGTTAACATGCTCTACAGTCATATATCATTAAGGATGCTCTCTGCTAAACTGATTTACTGTAAATGTTCAACAAATATGCAGAGGGTTCATCACCCAGACCTGCATCACATGTTCCAACTACAAGGTTGACAAACTTTCTGGTGGTTTAACTAAAAAGATGAACATTAAAACTTCTCCAGTGACTGTAACTTAGATATCATAATGTATCAGAAAAAGGATATTCCCTTTTTCCCTCAGCACGTGCACACTTTGCGTTAAGATAATTAAGCAGTAGGGATGGGGGAGGGAGTGCAGTCCTTGTGGGGGCTTTCACCATTTTTTTTTTGCATTGGTCAAGATTTTAACCTGCTTTTGTTGTTCTTATTCATTAAAATGTCAACTTCTGACTGTCTAAATGGGACACCTGTAGTAGGTAGTCAATGTCACCTGTAATGGTGAAAAAATGCCTGTTGTGCAATGTATTTAACATACAGGTTATAGTTTTTATGATGTCTAAAGTTGTCAAATGTACTCATAGCTGAATGTAAGAAAGAATGAAATGTGAAGAACCAGAGAGGTGTAACTAGTCGCAACAACCACCAAAAACATAAAAAGAACCGTGCACTATAAAAACACCACCAACGCCTTCCAAAATGGCTGGACCATTTTTGAAGGCATTGGTGGTATTGTTATAGTGCACGGTTCTTTTTAAGGAATGAAATGTGGAACATCTAATACTGATTTTTTTTATCGAGTTTCACTTTTAGTTGTGGTTAAGAATGATGAATGTGGAATATAGTAAGTAGGAGTGGATAGTAATGCTGAAACTTTTGGTTACACAAATAGTTTGACATCACGGTAAAAACTCTATGTGCAAATGTTTACAGTTTAGATTTAGTATAAGGGCTATAAAAGAGGATAACATTTGTCTGAGCTCAATTCCAGCTAAGTGTGGTTTCAGTGTGTGTGTGTGTGTGTGTGTGTGTGTGTGTGTGTGTGTGTGTGTGTGTGTGTGTGTGTGTGTGTGTGTGTGTGTGTGTGTGTGTGTGCGCGCGCGAGTGTGTGTATCAATTTAATAACCTAATGTGTAGGTTTGGTCTTACTAGTAGGGTAACAAGCCAGCCTGGTGAAATAGCAACATCAGTAGGCTGTATAACAGATGGAAGAAAATTGTGGCAAAAATTAGGAGGTCCAGCACCCAGCAGGATAATAGCAAACTTATCAAACTAAACAAACAACTCAGAGGATAAATAAAGTCTACCAAAGGCAAATTTGAGGTAAATTTGGCCTCTAAGGCCAAGGACAGCCACAAGGCATTCTTTGGCTTTGTCCACAACCACAAAGGCAATACACAATTGTGTGTAGAGCTCATCATAAATGGAGCTACCTATACCAAGCCAGAAGACAGAGCAAACCTACTGGCCGACAAATTCAGCTCCAACTTTACCCCTCTCTCCCCATCAACCTTCCCTCAGAAAATACTATTAAAAATAACTCCATCTGCTATCACTAGGGAAAAGGTCCTTAATTATCTAAGACCAAGAACACTGCATCAATGGGCCAGACAGTATCCCAAGATGCCTTCTAAATAGCACGAAACCTGATATATCTTTATCTACCTTTATCTATAAATTTTTTTCTATCCTCTAATTTTTTTCTTCTCTAATCTTCTAAACTTGACATCCCTTTTTTCAACTATATCTTGTCAAGATAATAATATGCTACCTATTAACATTTGTAATCTAAACACATTATTGTATTTTTATTTCTAATTTATTTATTATTTGTTTCTGTAACCTGTCTGTTTATATTTCTGTACCACAAAAGTTTTGTTTTTTTATATCATCTGCCCCCTAAATCTATTTTAGTATAATTTTTGTAGTAATTATTCTTTTTCACTTCGGAGATTTTCTGTCTGGGTTTCACTGAAAATGGGTGCAAGCTCAGATGGACTAACCCAGTCAACAAATGCCAAATAAATAAATAAATAGACAGATAGATATCAGGCCTTATGTAATTGCTATTTAACTGTAGCCTCCAAACAGAATTTATGCCTCATAAATAGAGTACAGCAACAGTCATCCCTCTGCACAAAAGTGGGCCATCTACAAACCATGTAAACTATAAACCCAGAAGTCTCACCAGTCTCATATGTAAAGTCATGGAAAGAATTATCATGGAAATGATCAATAATGACATAGGAAGCCTCTGGACCCAACCCAGTATTTATCAAGGGTAGGTCATGCATACTGAACCTGCTAGACTTCTTTGAGAAAGTCACCAAAGCAATGAATGTGGGCAAAATGGTTCACACAGCGTACTTGATCTGGCCAAGGCATTTGACACAATCCCCCACTCAGGCATTATTGACAAACGTAAGAAGTTAGGCACAAATCATTATGTCACCCAGTGGATAGCCAGCTGGCTCACAGACAGGATCCAGGAAGTTAGAACTGTGAAGTCCACCTCTACAAAGGGCCAGTTACAAGCAGAGTCCCTCAGGGATTGGTTCTGGGACCGCTCCTTTTTGGCATTTACTTCTCTGACATCAAGACAAATATAAATGGCCTCTGACTGACTAAATTTGGGAGTGATTGCAAATAAGGAGCTGTCACTGAATCGCCCACTGACACAAATATTCTCCAGGAAAGACTGACACAGCGAAACAACTGGTACCAGAGCCATGGACTAAAACTAAATGCCAAGAAATGCAAAATACTATCCTTCAGGAAGTCATTTAGCCTTGGTAACTATCATATTGACAACATACCTCTAAGAGCTGACCCAGTAGGTAAGGACTTGGAGACACACATAGGCAGTAATACAGCTTTTGACCATCATATGTCTACAGTAGTGATGAAAGCATTCTGTGTTGTGCAACTTTTAAACAAAGGTATGGCATCTAGGCCCAAGACAGTCATTGTTCCACTGTAATCGGCATTCATCAATACAATGCTCTCTTTGGTATGCATGTAACCAACCATATTCAAGAATTGGAACGTTCACAGAAGTTCCTCACTAACAGAATACAGGACATAAGTAACATGTCGTATGCAGACCACCTCAAGGCCCTATCCCTGTATTCTGTCTCCTACAGGCTGTTGAGGGGAGATCTATGCCTGACATACAAGGCATTATCAGACCCCACTCTGATGGAGCTCCAGCATATCTGCAAAACAAACAGCACCAGAATTACCCATTCTAAAGACTTAAACCTTCCCTATGATATAAATAGGACCTGAAAGAGAGACAGTTAAGTATCCCAGAGACTACCCCTTCTCTGGAACAGGCTTCCCATCAATGTGAAGCTGCATTCCTCCCTAACCCAATTCAAGTGTAACTTGGACAATTGGCTGGGGAAAAGGAAATTCAAACCTGGTTTGGCATCTATGTCTCTAATGGAAACAGGCAGCCTGTAAATGGTTCATCTCTCAGGCCCCTGCTTGTAAATGCTTCACCTCCCAAGCCATTGCTTACACTTCTCAAGGGTACCAGAACTTGTCAGAGATTTGGATTACATGGCTAGGATTAAACAGACCCTTGTGGTCATTAGCCTAATAAACAACTATAAACCTATAGGGTTAGCATTAGGATTAGGTACATACGAGTAAGGTAGAGTAGGTAGGCAACCCTGATATAGTTCTACCTTGATCTAGGATATTGCTTGCATCATCACCTAACAAGTCATACAACACTGCACCCAAAATGTTAACATTCATAATATGGTGAGAGCAACTACATTAAATTCTGCACATTTATGTGTTTGCCTGCTGTATGAAAAGTAATGTACATCATGCCTGACAGATACTTCAAGGGTGGTTTTTATACAATACATGAATAAGAAACACAGATGAGGTATGCTAATTTTGGAAAGTAGTATAACTGTGTGATAGTAGCTGCATAATATCACACAACTGTTCAAAATAACATATTAATTGTGCCAGGAGATTTTCCAGTAAAGTCTGCTATATCCATATAGTTTACTATTTAACTGAAGAAGTATAGAGGGTGAAGCCCATACTTGGATTCTGCTGCTATCAGAACAGGAGATCATTTTGCAAAGAATCAGATTTTGATGAGATGGCCAATGTGTGCATCCTAGACCCTTCATTTTACTTTATTCAGATGTTCGTTTATATTGCATTTGCTGTGTAACTTTTTAACATGCTATGATGGTGCTATGGTTTTATGTGGGGTAACCGATATATGTCTCATAGGATCTCTGAGGTTCTGAAGAAGTCATGTTACTTGAAGAAAGCTAATGATGTGAAGTTTTTGGATGTTTTCTTTCTTTTAGTGAGAATAAATGGTTATTGTTTACCATCCTTGGCATGTGACTGCACTTCTATTGCCTTGTTTCCTGTTTTACCATTGAGAAGTAACATACTTCATACTGTTGGTTCTGATGGATGGAGGTTGACAGTAAGTAAATTAATCCCCAGCTAACATATCCCCAACATAACATTCTTACTAACACACCCCACCATATAGGCATCCAAGGAAACTGGGAGCAAAACTGGGCTGGGTTGCACAGCTAGGCTTGTGAAGACCCTGGCGGTCATCAGCCTTTTATAAACCTATGAACCTATGTAGCATTGCATGTTACTGAATCACAAATCAGTGTTCATTCTAGCTGTTAGTCTAAAACTGAGAACCTTTTGAGGTTATATAAATGCCTGCATCTCCTGCACTATACAGTTTGCCTAATAACTTTGCAAACAATTTGCAAGCCTTAAATCAAGTTAAGCTTGGTATATGTCTAGTACCAAGTGTTAGTTTCAGAAACCTGCAGCATTAGTTAGAAAATAGCTTCAACCAATAACAGCTGTGCATGCATCAATCATAATGACATGGTGCATGTTATGTGCACCTAAATCGTTTTGTATATAGTTAAACCCAAGAGCTGAATCCAATAAATCTTTGTGACTCCAGTATGCTAATAGTAAGTCCCCTCTATTGAATTAATAAAACCTGAGGTCAGCTTAATATTGTTAAGCCAGACCCCTTATTTTATGTAACTAACACTCATAGTTTTCTTTCTAAAAACCTTTGCATTTTTTTCCAGCTTAACTATATCTGATTTACTTCAATAGCAAAAACTTGCATTGTATTTTAAGTATCATTAAATCAAAGACCTATTAAATGAAACCATAACTCCAACCTGTTTAAAGAAAATCATACATAGTACATCCCTATTTTTCAGAAAGTAATGCCTCAGGATAAAATTTACATTGGTGTTAAATATGAGCCATACCTCTCAACTGTACAGATTTTCGCAGAATGTTGAGATTTTTGGCTCATATTTTTGGTCTGTTTTTCATAAAATTTTGGATTTCTGGTAAATAATTGAGGAATGAAGTCAGAAAATAATGGCAGGCATTTGAGTTATCGACTGCATACTGTTCAGGAAATTCATACCAATGCAAAACCTGTTATTCTATCAACTCTCTAAGTTTGTAAGAGCAATATTTAAAAAGTATCCCTATTTTCGGACCTTTGCCCCCCCCACACACACACTCACATTTTTTGTGGATTTGTCCAGATTTCTTGTACTTAGAGGTTGAGAGATATGCAACTGTCTGGCTTCCCAAACTCCAGGATCTGTAATACTGTCCAGTCGAGGCACAATCAGATTGTTAACTGCAGTATGCAATTCTTTTCATTGTTAATGGAAAACCCATTTCTCTCAGCCCAAATATACACTGTGTTCAAGCAGCTTTGAAATCTACCCTGATTGGTCATAGTTGTTAAATTAGATCCTATCTAAGTGTCATCAACAAATTTACTTATCCAGATGCCCTCAATATTCGGGTCTATATTAGAACACCGAACATTTAAAATGTCGAGTGTTCTAATGTCAACCCATTTTCAGGGAACGCTGAAAATGTCGAAGTAGAAAACCAAATCCTTTCCTAGGGAAAGAATTTGGTTGTCCATTTCTGTTGCTTCGGTATTTTCAGCGCTCTGTTGGAAAATTACAGGTCAGGTTCAAGTAAGTGTGTGATTGAGTGCGGGTTAGGTATATGTGCGATTGTGCGGACATGAGGGTTAGGGCAGGTTAGGTGAGTTAGGGTGCGGGTTAGGTATGTGTACGATTGTGTGGACATGAGGGTTAGGGCGGGTTAGGTGAGTTAGGGTTAGGGCGCGGGTGAGGTGAGTGTGTGATAGTGACGGACCTTATGGTTAGGATTTGGGTTAAGGTAAGTGGATAGTTAGTGGTGTGTGTATAGTTTAGTGTAGGGTTAGGTGTAAGATTTTAGATGTATGTGTGTGGATTGCTGTTTGTTTGTGGATTGCTGTTTGTATGTGTGTGGATTTGCTTGTGTTGTGTATATGTGTTTTGGAACAGCAATTTTTTTCCCTAGGAAAAAATGTGCTGTTCTGAACGTTCAATGTTTGGTATTTTCGATTAGTAGGGTTCGATATTAGAACACTCGACATTTTGAATGTTCGGTGTTCTAATATAGACCCCAATATTCAGAGCACTAGTCAAAAAAGATATGAAATAAAATAGGCGGTAACACTGATCATTTTGGAAAACCTATCACAGTCACCCTTTGCATGCTACGTGAAGAAATACTATTTTTCATGCATACATAGTATATTAAATTGAATGTTTCCTTTGGTATGTTTTTAATGTGCATGCAGTTTCCCTTCTGCTTGCTATTAACCTGCAGTAGCTAGGAATTGCCACTAGATGTCAGGAAAGGGTTAGTTTGTGGCTTCTATGAGAGAGAGAGAATATATCTATGCAGAAGGTTATTAAAATATGTAGTTTTATTTTCAAAATTTAGAGTTTTTATATTGTCCATAACAGTTTTAAAAATGTATTTGTCATAATGAATCAAGGAAAGCATTTTTCAATTTTACTTATAATAGCAGTCTCCATCAAATGATAATATTTAACATTATATCTATTAATGTCAATGGGTCGAACAACCCCATGAAAAGGAGTAGTGCCAACAAACATGTAATGCTGCATAAAGCAGATTTTGCATTCATTTAGGAATAAAACTTAGTAAAAGAAGATCTGAACAAATGAACCTTTAAGGATTATAAGATTTTAGTAAGTTCAAACTACAACCACAAAAGAAGAAGTGTCCTAATTTTACACAGAAAATCAATGAGAATTCTAGAAATAGTTGACTCATACTCAAGCATTGATGGTATGCTTGCTTTAGTCATACTAAAACTAGATAAAAATATATACACTTTTGCAAACACCTACTGGATACTGGGAATAAGGACTAAAACTGTGAAAAAATGTTCTCAACTGGAATATGCATGTAGTAGTCTTGTATTAAGTGTATTATTGTTGGTGTTTAATTTTATGATTTTACTGATTTGTATTGTCTATTTGTACAATAACTGTGTGTGTGGAGCTTTTCTCCCCGGGTCTCCGCTGAAAACAGGCTCCGTGGCCCAGTTGGACACTACCCAGTTAACAAATGTAAAATAAATAAATAAAAACATTTAGACACAATAACATTAAAGTCTAAAGGTGAGTTACTATTAGCAGGTGATTTTAATTGTATCTTGTCCTCCACTGATACCACAAGCTCTAAGCCCTTCAAGATGTCCCTTGTTGCCAAGGACTTGAACAACTACATAAGAGACAGAAACCTAATTGACATTGACAGTATAAAAATATTATCCACCCTGAAGTATTCTCACTACTCCTACAGATTTGGCACACAGACCGACATAGACAAAGTCTTTGTAACCACTTCTTTACTGGCCAAAACTGATAATGTAATGCTGACATCATGCCCTGTGTCTGACCACAATGCTATCACCTTCAATGTAACACTCAATATTGACCCCTTACACTTCTGCCAAAGGCTACCTGCTTATCTAGTAACAGTACAAGGATTTAAAGAATGGTTTCTAGATGAAATACAGCTTTACCTAGACACCAATAATAATAATAGAGAGGTTACAGATATTATCCTATGGGACACTTTAAAGGTAGTCTTACATAGTAAAGTCAAAAGTTGTATAGAAATAAAAAGAAAGAGTGGGATAAAAAACTGGTAAACATACAAAAAGAAATTGATGAACTAAAACTAAAACTTACATCAAATGACAAATCTGCATTAGCTGAAGTATGTAAACTGAACAAGGAACATCAGGATATCATGGATCATAAAATATTAATAAATCTGGAAAAAAATCAGATTACAGTCCTACTTAATTAATCCCAAGAGTATGCACAAAATTTCAATTACATCTAAATATTTAAATGAGAAAAGTCATATAAAAGAAATCATACACACTTGAAATAATCAGACTATAAAAGTTACAGATCTAAAAAAAATATCTCATTCCCCAGGATTCAGCAAGCTCTGCACAGCGTGCAGGAATAGTGCAGGAGCTGCTAGAGGCAATATGGCTGCCGAGATCCAGGAATAAGCTCCCAGGACGTGCACGAGCACTCCTGCACTATTCCTGCACAGACACAGCTCCTGTATGCTAATTACCCAATTTGCAGGTGAAAACCATGTAAATGAGGTGAATTAGTGATCCAGGAAGCTGGCAGCCGTCTGTGCAGGATTAGTGCAATCTGCAGAAATGTACTCGGTTAGTAACCAAGTACATTTCTGCAAACTACAAAACAGAGCCATGACAGCTCCAAATAAAGGGTATATGGGTGTATATAATGTGGAAGGCATGCCAATGGCCAAATATATGGCCATTGGCATGGAAAACAGTTTCAAAATAACAAAAAAATAACTTTTTTTTGGCCAATTTTGGCCATTTAAGTGTAGGGCAGTGGTGCGCAAATGGGATCAGCCCGAAAATAAAACTAAAACCTTTTTATGCAAAATCACAATTTTGCCATTATAGTCAATGGCAGGCAGAAGACAACAAGGCTAGTGAATAGTGGTTGCTAAGGAGGAAGGCTCAGTGTCAGACTTGTAACTAGGTATTAGCACACAATTCTATGCAAATGAGCAGAATGATACTGAATCACATATTTTCCCTCATGGCTAGTCTGCACCCAACCATGTAGGTGCAGGAAAACCATGGTGCAAGCCTAACAGTTAGCTGACATCATAGAGGAGTGTGTCAGGCATACTGTAAGTTTACTGGAGCTCTGTGGCTAGGGTTTCCCTTAGCTTAGCAGAGCTAAGGAAGTGGGTGGTTTCTGAAGCTACCTAGCACTCTTTACATTGCCTAAATGGGTGTGCATGCCGTGCACCGGGTTTTAAACAAAAAAAAAAATTTTAAACCAGGAAATAGCAGCTCCATTCACATCTAAGCACTGAGTTTGCATGGCACACCTCGGAGCTTAAACAGGAAGGCAATGGGGAAGGAAAACAGCAGTAGGAAGGTAACCAAGGAGAAGTAGCATAGCTGGCAGGTGAAATGTATCAGAATCAGCCAATTACACAGGCAGCAGACCAGCCCAGCCCAGCACACTACTATAAACTATGCAAACACATTTCCCTCTGTTTTTTCCCATAAATTCTGCACCACTGGTATACACAAATGGGGAAAATTTACCTAACAAAAGCAACAAAATGATAGAGGCTGCATTCGCTCTCATAAATCAACATGTGGAAGAGGATGAGGGTGGTGAGGATGAGAATGCTGACGAACAACGCACAGTGATGAGAAGGAGAAGAGTGTACAGACCCAGGGGCTACATGAGCTGGAGATAGCGGAGCACTATAGAGTGGACAGGGGGGTTCATATTACGTTATCGAAAAATAATGTAATCAAACCATCAAAACTTTGAAATGTTAGCATTTTGAAGTTTGTATTGTGGGGATATATATTCCAACTCCAAGATCGCACTACAGTAAGGAAAGCGCAAATATTCTAATCCTCACTGTACTGTGATCCCACAATGCGATCTTCGAAATACAGTCATTTCGAAGTTTTGATGGTTTGATTAAGTTATCTTTTGATAATGTAATAGGAACCCTGGACAAGGACCTCCTCCAGCAAATTGTTGAGCTGTGCCAGCTGCACCTCACACACAGAACCAACAGAGAGGAATACATCCCAGTGGATACCAAGGTATCTGCAGGCTTAAGAATTCTAGCCACAGGTACCTTCCAAAGGCCAACTGAGGATATCATGAGGATCTCACAGGCATCAGGGTACTCCACCAGTTCCTGGATGCCATGTTAGCACATGCCGGTGAGCACATATATTTTCTCAACACTCGTGAGGCATTGACCAGCAATATGTGTCTCTTCCACCAAATAGCAGAATACCCTGAGGTAGTGGGTGCTATAGACTGCACTCACACACACATCAAAGCACCATCCGGTGAGCAGGGTAGGGTCTACATAAACTGCAAGGGCTTCCCCTCAATCAACTGTCAGGTCATGTGTGATGCCCAAGGCATTATAATGAATGCCTGTGCTGGCAGCTCTGGAAGCTATCATGACTCCCACATCTGGCATATGATGTAGCTGTACCAGAGATTTGCCAATGGGGACATCCCATATGGCCACCTAGTGGGGGATGCTGGTTACACACTGGAGCTGTGGCTGATGACACCCATCAGAAATGCACACACACCTGAACAAGATCTCTATAATGAGGCACACGCACAGACAAAAAATCATAATAGAGAGTGTGTTTGGGATGCTCAAGTCATGGTTCCGGTGCCTGGAAATATCCAGTGGAGCCTTGCAGTATTCACCAGTTACATGTACCTGAATTGTTATTGTATGTGCCATGCTACACAATATGATCCTGCAGAAACTGCTGCAGCAGGAACAGCAATGGGGCAGGGCCACACAGCCCCCCACCATTGCCAAGGCCTGCACCTTTACACAGAGACTCGGTGGAGGAAAAACCTGAGCCTGCCCCAGTAGGCAGAAGGAGGCATGCCCAGTTATGCCCATACCTTGGCAAAAAAGCAATGCATAGCACATACACTGACACGGTAGGAACTCAGGTAATGACACCTCACTCTGACTCACACATACAGTAAAAGGAATGCCAAACATGACACAACCTGTGCTTAACCATGTATAGGGAGTGTACTATGTGCATCCGACATAGTCAGCCCTCCAGCGCCATCCTCAGTACTGGCACAGCCACAAGATAAGTCACACTCACTATCAATTGCTGAATGTAGTAGTATGTTCTGCTACATGTATCTATGGTATGGATGTGAGCATGTTAGGGAATCGGGTGGCTGAATGGGATGCCAGCAGATAGTAGACACCTATATCGGCAGCATGAGATCCTTAACAAATACTGGTGTCAACATAGTAGGCAGTACTATCAAGTTGACAAAACCCACTGCAGGACATGTGGTGGGCCAAAAGTGTGTCCATAGGATGCACACATGCATGTCAGTGAGGCTCACATACCCAACAACAGTCTCAGCCAGCAGGTCAGGTGTAGACAAACACAAAGAAAGGATGTGCTAAGGTCTCTGATTGATGGCTATGGAGAACAGCCCTCCTCCAGACCTACACAGATAGACTACAACAGGTCAGGCAGTGGGATGTTAGTTCTGAAGGGTAAGAAGTCTGAAACTGAAATGTAGGTCAATAAAACCTAAGAACTGTAGTACATTGATATGCCTCTAGTCTGCATGATAGGTCAGAATACAGAATGAAATGGAGTACCTGAAATACCAGTACAGTCATAGCAAATGTTTACAGTTGTCAGGTGTGCCCCCCTCCCACACAATCCTATGTAGAAATGTAGTAACATGTATGTGTAGGTATAATAACAGTGGAGCACAGATTACCTGAGCAGGCCAAAGTAGCAGGATAGATTGTAGCACATGTACAATATGCAGGGCTCTGTGTGTTAGGTTGTTCTGTGTTGTATATTGTGTGAAAATGGTCAGCATGTAGGCATGGAGGGTTGTGTCCTGGTGGCCAATGGCCAGTTCTGTTGATGACAGGGCCAAGTTCTCACAACTGTAGTGCCAAACACAATGCATCCCAGCAAGACACAATCCAGCAGTAATCCATTCTAATTGTTCGGATGTAATACCTATCACCATCTGAAAGATGGACATGTCATGAATGTGGGCCCAGACGTACAAACAGTACACAGGTGGAAGTACCATAGACAGAGAGTGTATAAAATGTTACTGTAAAATGGGCACATCTTTGGAATTGTACATACAGGTTAGCAGCACATTAGTTGTCTGTGTACCATGGAATACTTATGTAGTCTGGCCAAACAATGGCAAACCACAAAAGGCACAGTTATGAAGTACTGAGAAACTGCTGATGTCTCCGCACAAGCCAGTATAAGAGGAATGCCCCACGTATATCTGTGAGTCAGCTGTAAGTAGCTTCCATAGCACACATGCACCCTGCTCACCCTACCATCAGCCACAGGTACCTCACAGGTCTCATCCCTGCTGTTGGGAATGAGTACAATATGACCCCCACCTCTGTATGGGAATAGCCACAGAATGGAGCACGCTGAAGAGGTGTCCCAAACAGGTGTGTCCCTAGCTGTAAGAAACACCCTTCCAGCATCCACACCAATGGATCAATAAGGACAGAAGCTATTAACATTAACACCTTACACACCTACCCTGTCACCCCAGGGGAATATAGTGGCTTGCAGCCTGAGACTGTAGGAGTGACACAATGCACCGGCCTGCTACAGATGGCCTGCATCACTACTAAATGCCCTACAGTCCTCTGTCAAAGGCCTGAGTCTCACCCGTACTGCCAATGTATGTTATTTCATGGACTCCCAAATAACATAACACAGTCCAAAGAACAGAAATGCAAGGCCATGTCGACAAATCCCAGTAGCATGTCCACCATGTCCTACTGCATGACTGGTGAACAACCCCTAAATGCTGCTGGAATGAAGTGATAACTATAGGGATACTTATCAGATAACGTTTGCATAATGTTCGGAAGAGGATAGAATAACAAAGTGGGGGTAGAAGCATGGAAGCCATGGAGTGTGTGAAGTCTGAAACTCAGATGTGTGCACATACTATCCCTGGCTGCAAACACTGGAACGGGTGGCTACAAACCTGCTCGTAAACCACAATGTGAAGTGGTAATGACCAGAAATATGAGCCCTGCCTCTGGGTAACCTGTGTGAATCTGTACAGCTGTATGGCCACAGCAAGAAACGACCATACTGTCACGTTGATGGATGTACAAGCATGGGATCCTCAGCCACCACAATACCAAGGTACTGAACCATTCACACAGACCCATTAGCAAGTGCCTGCAGCTCCCCCTCCAGAATGGCGTGATTGTGCAAGAATATGTAGGCTGCAGACCACAATACTGGACACAACTTCAGTCATCTTGTGTTCCCCAGGAAATTACTGCAAGCAAATATGTATACCTGTCAGTAGCTGATGACATAAAGCATCACAGTGTAAAGCAGTACATATGTCTGAATATCTCTGCTAACACCAAAACCATGTAGTAGAAGCAGCACAGACACAATTAGTTACAGTATCCCACTACCCTTTGCCCATTGCGACCCCATATTCTCAACCAATCTACAGATACCCTGCAGAAACAGGTTGCTAGCTGTAGCTGGAGAACATAAAGACCTGCACTGGAGTAGAACCTACCTGGAATGGATTCACACATTTAATACAGAAGTTCATACTGGGCATGCTCTCACACTTGTCTGGCAACAACAGTGGACGATACATATCTGTCAGTCGCAGATGTTTGTGCACGCACTCCACATTGCACACCAGTCATGCTTTGCACACATTGGTTATTTAATTATTTAATCAAATGTTATTGTTTTATTCTTCTGATTGGTGGGTTGTATCATGTTTTAATATTTAAGAGTGATTTTGTAATTATGTGCTTATACAATGAAGAAGGAGAAAGCTGAAAGCTTTGTTCTATTAAATTATTTAACGTGTCCATTGTTCGTTTTTATTTCATTTGTTTTGTGGTTAACGTACATTGTCTACTGCAGTTTTTGTCCTTCCTTGTTGTTAACATCTACTTTTTCAGGTTTGGTCCACATGTCTTGCACAAAGGGGTTCTGTGTATACCACTGGACTGACCAGAGTGTATCAGACTGTCCACATTTATTGGTCGTATCTCTGCTGTATTCCACAGGACCATTACTGTGATATTTGTGGTACTGTACTATGATGATCTTAGGATGTCTATCAGTAACTGATGGAGTACATGTCAATATCAGATGTGACTTCCCAAACACAACATTTCTGTTAAGACAACCCTGTTACAGTAGCAACAGTCTACATGTATACCTGCAATATTTACATGACATCCTCTTGCACTAAGAGGTTACAACTATTGGTGCTGAGGTATGACTCCACTACATGTTCTGGACATATGTTAAACATATGTATATATAAATATATATATATATATATATATATATATATATATATATATATATATATATATATATATATATATATATATATATATATATATATATATATATATATATATATATATATATATATATATATATATATATATATACACATATACATATATATATACATACATATAGGTTCATAGGTTCATAGGTAGATACTAGGCTATCTGCCCAAAGGCATTTATAAGCTTAGCTGGAATGTGTTGGCTTTCACCACCCCCTTAGATGCATTCCCTGTGCCTCTGTCCAGCAGAGCCATTGAAGTGATCCCTGGGGTAAACTTTGTTTCCCATCCACTCGTCAAGGTTTCTCTTGAAGAGGGTTAGCAAAGAGCTCTGCCTAATGTACATTAGAATCTTGTTCCAGAGCATAGGAAGTCTCTGGAACAGGAATCTATCCCTCCAGCACGTCCTATTAAATGTTGAGGTGAGGTTTAGATTCCTGGAGCGTGTGGTTGAGGGGATATGTTTTTTTAAGGTGGAGCATGTCCATCAATTTGGGTTGGACATGGCCTTGTATGTCAGGCAGAGATCACCTCTGAGTAGGCAGTATGCAACCGAGTCCAGCTGGAGTTTCTTCAGTCGAGCTGCATACGGCATCTGCTTGAGGCCAGTGATCCTCTTGGTGAGGTACTTCTGTGGTCTTTCCAGTTGTTGCAGATGTCTTGTAAGATACATCCCAAATGGGGCATTGTACTCTATGATGGGTCTGATGAGTGATGAGTAGAGGGGCCCAATGACCACTTTCGATCTGGATGCAAACCCTTTTGTGATTAGGTGTGCCACATGGAAGGATTTTCTAACCACTTTGCCAATGTGATTAGCAAAGGAGAGGTTACTGTCTACTTGGGTCCCCAGATCCCTTATTACGTCTTCCATATTTAGGGGGCTACCACCTATGTGGTAGTTTGTGGGTACTTTGTTTTTTCCAAAGGGGATGACTATGCACTTTTTGGCATTTAGCTTGAGGCCATGGTTTTGACACCAGGTATCTGTCTCAGTGAGACCCTTTTGGAGGATGTCTGTGTCAGCTGGAGAGTCAGTTATAGCCCCTAGTTTGCAGTCGTCTGTGAACTTGTTCAGACATAGTCCTCCTGTGCTTGCTGTACCTCTGAGAAGTATATGCTGAACAGGATGGGTCCTAGGATTGAGCCCTGGGGAATGCCACTTGTAACCTGTTTAGAGTCAGACCTAGCTCTCGCAACTCTTAGTATGTGGGCTCTGTCCGTGAGCCAGTTGACAACCCATCTCGTGATGTAGGGGTTTATGTTCAGGCTGGTGAGCCTGTCTATGATACCTGAGTGGGGAATGGTGTCGAAGGACTTTGTGAGGTCTAGGTAGGCTGTGTGGACCACCTTTCCCTCATGTATAGCCTTGGTAACTGTCTCAAAGAAGTCCACCAGGTTTAGGAGGCATGATCTGCCCTTAACAAAGCTGAACTGGATAGGGTCCAGTGTTTAGAGGTTCCCAATGTCTCTGTTAATGAGCTCCATGATGATGGTCTCCATAGCTTTGCAGACCAAGCTAGTCAGGCTTATAGGGCGATAGTTCCCAGGGTCCATTGTGGCTCCACCTTTGTCAAGCGGAATAACCGTTGCTGTGCGCCACTCTGTGGGCAAGTAGCCTGTGGAGAGGTTGAGTTGAAAAAGTGTGTTTAGGTGAGGGGTTAGTTCATCTTTGAGCTCATGTAGGACGCAGCCTGGGACACTGTCCGGTCCCATTGATGCTGTGCTTTTGGCTTTGAAGAGGGCTGTTTTAACCTGAGTGTCTGTGATTTTATATATATGGATTTTATATATATATATATATATATATATATATATATATATATATATATATATATATATATATATATATATATGATATATATATATATATATATATATATATATATATATATATATATGTATCTAGATATCTATCTATATATATATGTATATATATATGTAGATATGTATGTACACACACTTATATATATATATATATATATATATATATATATATATATATATATATATATATATATATATATATATATATATATATATATATATATATATATATATATATATATATATATATATATATATATATATATATATATATATATATATATATGTATCACATATATATATGATATGTATATATATATATATATATTGATTCAATATATATCACTATATATATATATATATATATACGATATACAAATATATTTATACACACACACATATATATATATATATATATATATATATATATATATATATATATATATAGAGAGAGAGAGAGAGAGATAGATCTATATATGACCATATATATAACGCAGTATACAGATGTATATAAATATGAATATATATGTGTATGTAAATCTACACTTATATCTACATATGTATATATATATATATATATATGTATATATATATATATATTTATATATATATATATATATATATATATATATATATATATATATATATATATATATATATATATATCCATATCCTTGTTATGTGTAAACATGACTGTTGTGTATACCTTCCCAGATGTATCACACCGTATTTATCTGATATGTGTATATTTAGGTATAACATACGTGATTCAACGGTAATATCACTAACAAGTATTACACAATTGTAGAAGTTATAGCAGTTGTTCAATACAATTCACTATGTGTACTGGCAAATATATTGGAAAAGCAACAACTGTCTTCACAGCTGTGATGGCTTAGAGGTTAACTGCTATGACTATAGTGTACAAGGTTCTGGGTTCAAGACCTGCAAGGGCTGTTTATTTTGTTGCTGTTGTGGACACAGCCACCATCATTGCAGTTACTGTTGAGTGTATCCCCCCGCTTAGCTGGCTGCAAGAATGTACAGTTCATGTTAACAGGTTAAGTAGTTGTCTATCACACTATCTGCGGTTCTACAGCATCTCTCACCCTCCAAAGGGTAGGGCTGTGCCACCCACACCAGCACACCTATGTTTAACGGGTTCAGGATTGCACTATATTGGGGAAGGGGACATATACCCTGCCAGTACCATCGTCAATGATATTAAACTAGCATATTGCTTATTTCCCAATGTGTTGTTGTGCCTATTCTGTCTTGGTGGAATTACATAAGCTAAAATGGTTTCCTTGCACAGGTACATACATCCATGTGTACAGTATTATCTGTGTAGTGTGTCAACACCAAAGCCACCGTGTGTGTTATACACAAACATGTGGTGTGTACCACCCAGTACACTTACCATTGTCCACTGTAAAAGGGCTGCTGGCATCAGCCACCATGCACTCACCTGTATACACCACCTCCAGACCTATCGGTCATGTGACACATGCAGTAACTGTTATACAGACCTGTGACGTGTGTTCACCTGTACCCAGGATATGGCACAGCCAAGATGTCACCACAGTGCCATACCCCGTGTAGGATACAGCAGCAGACCATCATCTTGCTGACACATGGACACCTACAACACAAACGGAATACATTATGGAAACCACAATCACTCAGTGTTAATAACAGCTATAATGTATCATGGCTAGACCGTTACACTTCCTGACATGTAAGCATTAAACTTTACTGCTGGCAACATGTTATACATCATTAAATTGGTACACCATAGTACAGTCAATCTGTGCATCAGAACCATATTTGCATATCCCTGCATCGATGTTATGGATGACAGGGATGTGGCACAGGTATCATCATATGCACAGGGTGTGTTGTTGGTTTGCCAGAGACATAGGCTGAGCCATACGATTTACACCATGAGTGAGGGGGTTTAATTACTAATTTGGCTGTGGTGATGTGGTGTGTGTAGGTATAGGGTTGCCCCAGCTGTGGTGGCATTGTGTGTGTGTATGCATGTACACAGTTCTGCATGTGGCTGCCCTATACAGGGGTTTGTTGGACAGCTGCAGACTGTACCTGGTAGGGTGTGCAGTTCACCATCTCTGGCCATGGACACAAGAACTGTGCCTGCCAGGGGTTCCACAGGGACCACCAAGTACAAGTCATGATATGGTACTCTCCCCTGATGATAATATATGTCCGCTGGATCCAGGTCTCTTTTGGGACTGGCCAGGGCCACGTGCACATGGCCTGCTGTTGTGTGGTGTGGACAGCGCCCCCCCTGCAGTGCTGCGGCTGATACTGCCACTACAGGAGTGGCTCTGTGTTCTGGCATGTCTATGTCAACCTCCAGCTGTTGGTGTTGCTGACCTATGTCCATGTGGCCATTGCACCACTCCCACCATATGCTCAAGCATGGACATTCCACAGTTGAGGATTCCAACCATCTCACCCAACCATCTATCCATGACCTCTGAAAAATAATGGAGGGAACCTGCAAGATCAAGGGTGTTGTCAGTAAGAGCTGAATGAGTAGCCCTCTGCAGCCTCAGAGCCTGTCTGGTGTACCGTTCCATACATGCCTGCACCTCTATGATGGCCTGAAACATGCATCTGGTGGTACCAGATGTGGCTCTTCTGCCAGGGGCACAATAACCAGCAGCCCTCCAATGAGCACCCCTGTACATCTGCCTATGTGGTACCCTGCCAGACATCCAGCTATAGCTGCTGTGTACAGACACACGTGCCATAGATACCACGCTGTCCTGTCCCATGCCACCAACCGCCAACTGTCCCTCAGCTATGGCCACTTGTGATGGGGTATGTATATGCATTGTGTCTGTGTGTGAGGATGGGGTGAATAACAGTGCAATGTCAAACAATGGTGCAGCTTCAGCCCCTGCCAACCCCGCCTGTGCCTCAACACACCTATCATCATTTTCACTGTCTGTATGGACAACAACATCAGATTGCCTGCAGGAGGGACACTGACCCACCTCGCCACCTGTGAGGGGAAAACAAGAAATGCACTTTAAGACCTGTACTCATTGCTTAACAGTACACATACACACACACACACACACACACACACACACACACACACACACACACACACACACACACACACACACACATATATGCACACCCTGACATTCCACCATACTACTTACCTGTCCCTGAGTTTACAGAATGTCCCTAGTTTTTTCTCTTAATGTCCCCATCCTGCATCAGTCTTGAATAATTACAGTCAATAATACCAATCATTTACTTATCATTCTTCCACTTGCTCAGAAAAATGATTACAAAACATGACCTGTTACTCCATTAACTCTTTTACTTGACTGGAGTCATTTTTTCAAAGACTCCGTGATGTCATCTAGTGTTCACCCTGGTTTTGTCCAGATCTCTTGAGCATGGCCCTCATATGTTATGGGCTACTACAGTCACTCAATAATGTCCCGCACAGGAGTGTCATACTTAACTATTGTTCAGTAGATGCAAGATCTGTTGCTCTAATAACTTTTTATGTGGACTACAGTAATATTTTGAAACACTCTCTGATGTTGTCTAGTAATTCCCCAATGCATCTTTAGTGCTGCATACATGGGTATTCTTTCACCTTTCTGCTGATTGCAGTTAAAACAGTATCCCTGGTGTCTAGTTTTCCCACCCAATGCATCTTTCATGCTGCAGACTTTATTATACTATCAGCTGTCCTGAGATTACATGTCAGAAAAATAATCTTGGTGTCTAATGTGTCTGTCCATGTCTATGTACTGCACGATTTCTAAGGGAAGTTGAGAGGTATGAACAACCCCACACCCACACATGTGCATACATAGACACACACACACACACACACACACACACACACACACACACACACACACACACACACACACACACATACACACAGACATTCTACATACATCAACCCCCCTCCACTCCACCAGATAGCACTTACAGACAAATTACCCCCCCACCCCCACCCCCACACACACACAAACACACTTACAGGTGAGGTTGCACAAGCATATTACACACAGACTTCTCATTACCTATCTGTCAACATGCATGACATATGGCACTCAACAGTATGCAGTGCAGCTGTAGTCAATCCCTGCTAGCAACATTATACATCTCTGTGATGCATGGGTTGTGTTAGTAAATGATGCCCCTTCCCCTGGAACACACTGCACCCATGTACACAGTATTGCTGTGCACCTGTTCAGCACCCTGGCATGTACTGTGCACCATACCTCGCAGGTGTACACACCATTGCTGAATGTGTATATGTGTGTCAGTTATGTTTCATCTGCTGCTCACAGCCCTTATGTGTTTGTCTGACACATACCTGGGATGACATGTGGACAGATGTCATTTGTGAATGCCTGATGTCTGATATACAGATCTCATCATCAGCAGTGCATATATGGCCAATAAAATACAATTACATTGACAACCTTCAAACCTTACCATGGCTACGGGGAGTGTACACACCCTTATTGATATGGCGCCCTCTTCCCTGATATGCCATGGGGCCACATTACTGCATATGTTAACATTACACAAACCTGACATGTGATATATGACCTATGCATATGTATGCACACCTTTATCATTATGGTTTGTTGCACCTACTGTTATGTGTACTGCAACAGTCACTATTCCTGGAAGGGGTATACTAGCATGGGCCATCTGCATTTTCCAGTATTTGGTCACTCTGCCCTACAAATGTCCCCCAACTCTGCATGATTGCAAGGTCAACTCATGTGCACAGCCCTTGGAGGACACTCAGTGCCATCACTATTGCTGTGGAGCCAGGGTTATGTCTGCCACAATTCATGACCTTGACTGTGGGCAGATACAGCCATTCTTAGTGAGCTTTGGATCTCTGTTTCAGTGCACTGTTGTGTTTCAGGATGACACCCCCTCCCCATACTCAGCTTTTTTCAGATGCTTGACAACTATGGCCTACACATGTGTGTCATTTTGCAGTGTCCCAAATTCTAAACACCATGTGTACCAGCCTCGTCCGTGATAATGAATGGCAAATATATAGGTGTATACTGGCACCAGCAAGGTACAGATGGGGATGATGGGCCTGAGGTGGGGTGAGGTGTTGGTTGTGCAGCACATGTATCTTAATTGATACTGTCTGTTGGTTTCCAACGTGGTCTTGGTACACCAGTACACATTGCAATGCATGCCTTTGGGGGACTTTTGCTGTTATGCATACACTACCTGTAAGAGGCCTGGGTGATGTTTCCTGTGCTACAATTGTCCCACCTGATTACCCTAACCCACGGGCCACACTTATGCAGAGTCCAGGCAATTGCCGACACAGATACTGCACAGCCAGTACTTGCTAGACATTCGTGCAACTACCTCAGTGTTGTGGCATGTTACTAGGCAGACTGCATGACCAATTTGCAACATGTGTCGTCATCTGTCTTGGATGGCCATCTGTTTATTTTCTACATTAATCCTGTCCCATACACCCTCGCCACATACACGACTGTCTGCACTGTTTGCCATGGTATATGCTACCTGTTAGGTATGGGATCCATTCCATGGCTTGTAAGATGTGTGCAAGCTATGGATGCATCTGTTGCAGGTAAGTGGGCACATTTGCTGGCCAAATGTCTTGGACAGCAGACCATTTTTTGGTGTGACATTGAGGACCTGTACTTGCTGGAAGGTCCATACTCATGAAGAATGCATGCTGTCAGTACCTCAAAAGCTGCTTCCACAATATGTTATCTGGAGTGTATGTACACATATCCTTCCAGTGTTTGTGAAGGTATATATTCCCCATATTTGCTGTCCTAACATAGGATTCCATATTACACATTCATTGCTCATGTTAAGCACCACATTACAGGTTGCAAGGGTTGTGGAATACAGTATTGTAATATGCCATAGTGCAGATCTGTAACATTTGCATTGTAATAGTGGTATATACACTGTTGTAGCACTGTATAAGGGTGATGTTTGAGACATGTCCCTACTGTAGGCCATTTGTCCCACCATTATGTTCATCTCTGTGCACACATCTTGCAATGACAGGTTGTTAGTTATATTGCAGGACTCCTACATACCCTTCAGATACACCACCATGGTGACCACTGTGATGCAGTGCAGATAACAACAACAATATGTGAATTTGTACAGCATGCATAATGGGTAGGTGTGTCAAATGTGTGCATGGAATATACCATGGCCATAACATGACCAGTGTATTCGCAAACCTGAACAAACACCATACTCACCAGCTACAGGCTGCTGCCCTGGAGGTATACCAAAGGGACCTACATAACTGTGTGAGAGATGTGATGTCAGTAGCCACACCTGTGGCATTGATAGAGGGAGGGTGCAGCATTACAGTACATCAACAGTACAAACCCACAATACTACAGATTATGCACATCTGTTTATTACTACAACGCAGCAACAGACTATATATATTTCATCTCACATATGCATGATTAAACTCTACAGATGCAGATGGATATGCAACAGTGGTCTACTGATGCACCCTGTGGCCTTACCTGCATGCTCCTCAGCCATTGTGTGGGTAGCACCCACCTCCACTATGCTCTCTGCAGGGTCTTGTGTTTGCAGGTGGGCAAGTGCCCTGAGGCTGGCGAGGAGCTCCTCAACATGTGTCGGGGGGGGCTGGATGGCATGACCCCCCTGTTGCAAGCTGGTCTCCCCTAACCGCAGCAGCACACTGATGGGCATGGCGGAGTAGATCAGTGTATCTATGTTGGACCTGCTCATAAGTGGGGTTATGCAGGCCGACATCATTTACCCTGTAGACAAGATCATTCCATAGGGCGGTCCTCTCCTGCAAATTATGGGCTGTACGCGTGAACAGGGTGTGGTAGTGCTGCACCAGGTATGTGATGATGACATCATTCTCCTCCGCTGAGTACATTGGAAGTCTCTCCCAGGACATTTTGTCTGAAAGACATAAAGAAGAAACAGGTCTGAGGACCACACACTGCAAGGATATCATAGTTGTTAATATACATCTCTGTCTCCCCCCACCATATCTGCAACAACAATCTGATCACACAACTCAACAGGTATGTCTTCAGAAAACCTACTGTTGGGACACATATCATATTGTACAACAATTTGAGAAATATGTTTGTAGTCATGCTTCATGTTGAAGCACTATCATTGGTGTCACCTGCATGCCATTGTAAGGGCCACTATGGTTCCATATTTGCATGTGTTCTGTTTGCTCTGTGACTGTTGCACATTTGTTGTTTTGTGTTATTGGGGATATCTATGCATGCTGTTAAACATGATCCTGGAATGTGTGGATTATTACTACCCACATATGTTCTATAACAGTGACACAATAGCATGTTTGGGAAGACAGTTGCCAGCAGAGCCACCTCTCCAACCTTATCTGGCCATGTTACCAGGCCACATCACATCTGGGACCCACCCTGGGACCTCACCATCAACTGGTCCAGAACTACCTTCAGGTGGAACCACCTCAGGGGATGGTGATCACCCCCACCAGGAGCACACTCAGACAGAATCCTGTCACCCGAAGTCAGGTCCAGAGTCTGGTGCATAGGGAACTCCACAGAGACTTGGGAGATGTGCTACAGCACATTGAGACCCTCAATACACAATCAAAGGGTCCACATGCTCCTCTTGCTCATCCCCCAGCCCAGGCACCTTCAGGGCTGTGAAGATGATTGGGGGTGTGGAAGGGTAGCCCCCCACATAGTTTGGATATGTATCCATGTATATAGTTCAAAATATTTAAAATATATATATATATATATATATATATATATATATATATATATATATATGTGTGTGTGTGTGTGTGTGCCTGTGTGTGTGTGTGTGTGTGTGTGTGTGTGTGTGTGTGTGTGTGTGTGTATATATACACACACACACACACACACACACACACACACACACATATATATATATATATATATATATATATATATATATATATATATATATATATGGGGTGCATTCAAACATCAGGTCCACACTCTCTAACTCTCCTTCCTGCGCAGCTGCATTGTCCTGCCTTGCTACAACACAGACAAGTGTCACATGTGGACACAGCCTAACATTAGGGGGGGTATATATAGGGACAGATTGCAGGTAAGCCTATTACACACCTATGGCATTTGTGCATGCTACATTACACATTAACATGACTGTCCTGCAAGTGGTGGGCTCTGAAACTCATGTGTCCATCATAACGGCATTACTTCCACCACCAGCTATTGGCCACACTAATATACATGTCTTGCGGTACACAACACACACTTTGATGGCTTACATCTTGTCATTCTGTGCTGATCTGCACAGTTGACAGGTATGGCCCACTGCCCACAAGGATAGACACTATTGTCCATAGCAGTTGTTCAGCAGGACATTATTACAACTCCTGATGGCACACATAAATCATTCCACATCATCTATCTCATTATTATAGACCAAGTATTACATTCAATTACATGCATATATGCTTCACATACCTGTTGTGGGATAGTTGTCTCTTCTGGATACAGTTTTCTGTGTCCCCTTGGTTAACTTGGGATGTCTGTAGGTTCAGTTGTTGAACAACTCATTATTTACTTGATGTTTGTTTGTTTGTTTGATTCTCTCTCTCTCTCTCTCTCTCTCTCTGTCTCTATCTACTACATGGATTGAGCTGCCTTGAATAGATTGCAGCATGGATTTTGTAAGTGATGCACATGATCAGGTGATAGCCTCTGCATAATCAATGTCCACCTCTTGCTACCTGCATGTAGCCTACTGTGTAGTACTTCCAATTACCACTGTTATGGCAACCCACTACTATAAATTATTAAATCATGTGGTCATGGTCCCTTTACCTTTCCTGTATGGAGGGCATCCTTCCTGTGTGTGTGGGCAGTAGTGTTACAGACAGCAGGTAGCAATACCACTTACAAGAAGACTTGCAAACACAGGCCAACTACACATTTGTATAAGGTTCCTGACCTACAGACAGTGTGAGTAGTGTTGTTATATGCATTCTATACTGCTAGTTTTACAGGGTTTGTGTGTACATACTAGTTTAGTATGGAATGCAGTCTGTCTGCATAGCTCTCAACTGTGGGCCTATCCACATGATGGCCAAAGGATTGTCTGTTATGCTTTGTCTGTCCACCACACAGATCTTGTCTCAGATATATCACCGACATTGTCTGTTGAGTGCTATCAGTACATGGCTACATCCATGTGTGTTTCTGACTTCATATTCCTGAATAAGGGTATGTTGCAAACAATCCTGTAACACCAGCTACTTTCTCAGTGTATAACAACAATATTGCAAATATGGCCCTGTGTTCCAGCCTCTGTCCTCCACCTATATACCAGGCGTTGTCCATATGTCATGCAGTAAGAGGTAGTTAAGTAGTGGCCTATGATTATGCTGTGCTGCCATTCCTGCCATCATTCCAGTGATGTTGTGGCCCTCACACATATTGTGGGGTAGGGTCCATATATATGTGGGCTACAGCTGGAAAAACACGTGTGTCCTTGTACAGTCCAGAGGTCAGTGTATGTAACATTGTTATATGCCCCTGTAAGTCATTCTATGAGGGAGGGGTATGCACCATATATAACCTAGGCTGTTACAACATGTGATGGATATCAGTATTAAGAGACCTTAAGGTATATGGCTGTAAATTTTCATACATTACACCTCGGGAACATTGGTGGACTAGTGCTTACTGTCTTACAGACTGTTCTGTTTGTCGGTGTGATAGTGATGTTTTAAGTTAAGCATTGCTATGTAACAGATACATCTTCATTGTAAACTTAATTATTTTCCCCTAGGGGGTTGAGTACACAGTGCAATTGGAGGCTGTTGAACTGCATGTGCATTACTTACAGTTGATTGATTCTTATCTTCTCAGCCAGTGTTTCTTTACTGGTGTATTACTTGAAGGCCTTGGCCTGGACAGCAACATATGTTATGCTTTCAGATTCAGTATAAAATGTTTTGCTGAGAGTTGCATTACTCAGTTAGTATGTATTTCAAATACCTAACAGCTATATGGCATGGCATATACAACTGAATTAGTACACAAATAAACATTTCTTACGTATGCAAACCTGTGTGCGGTGTCATATCCTTTGACTTCTCTGTGGGTATATGTTTCATGCAATAATTGCCTTTTGTATGGGAGAATCAAACACTGTCCATTTTAAAAGGTGGCAACTGTAGGAATACTGGCTGTTCAATATGCTGTGCACCCTCTAAATATGTATCTTCCTATACATATCTATACGTAGTAATATATGTATATGTGAGTGTATGTGAATATACATATATGTCTATATATATATATATATATATATATATATATATATATATATATATATGTGTGTGTGTGTGTGTGTGTATATATGTGTATATATATATATATATATATATATATATATATATATATATATATATATATACATACATGTATGTATCTGCATGATATCTTCTTGATACCATCCTGACATCGTACAGGTGGGATGGATTACTGTAAACTTCTTGTGGCTATGTCTTGTAGGGTCCTGGGTATGAGACTTGCAAAACTTGGCATTGTGTTGCAAGGCAGATCTGTTTGGCTGTGGAGGAGGGGATGATATTAATAACTACAAGAGGTACTTAAATTGGGCCCCCTCACCCCCATTAATGGTGCCTTTGGTCATATATGTATTTGTTGTGTTCTGTTTTATATATATATATATATATATATATATATATATATATATATATATATATATATATATATATATTGCTATATATATATATATATATATATATATATATATATATGTATGTGTGTGTGTGTGTGTGTGTACACACATGCATCTACATATATAAATACATTTCCTCTGCTGCTGAATGACTGTGTTGGATGATATGTTTGAGAAAACATCAAAATTATTTATATCTGACATGGCTTAGTGGTAAATCACTTTGGCTATGGTGTGCAGGGTCCTCAGTTCGAGACTTGCAAAGGCTGTTTATTTTGTTGCTGGCAGAACAAGCGTTGTTGGATACAGAGTGATTAAGGGACTTTTAAGCAGTTGTAAGTGGGGTTGTACGATTGTAAGCAATGCTAACATCTGATTAAATATGGTTACAGAGCATTAGCTTCAGAATTGCTTATTCTGTGTGTGCATTGCTTACCCCTGTGCAAACTGGATTAAACCTGCTTACTGCTGCTTAAAAGTGCTTACTCATGCTTACCCCCATGCTAATTTCTTTAAAAGAAAAGAAAAAGGGGTGACAGGAAAGTGGTGAAAAGGGGCACAAAGAGGGAAAGACAGTAGGGAAAATAGCTAGGGATGTGCAGGATAGGTGTAGGGAAGGTCCATAGCTGCCCATTTCTTCTACAGCAACAGCTGTGCATATACACTGATTTGGAGGTAGATTTGGAGACTCAAACCCCTGATAGAGGGGTGAGGACAACAATAATATGTTGTGAAGCCAATTAGACCAGATTACATGTGTCCAGTGGACACGTGCGTGAAATGGACAGCTCTGTATGGGCCAAGATTTTTTTTTGGAAACAGAGTGCCCTTTTTTTAAGGTGAGAGTGGGATGTTGGGGAAGGATAATAGGTATATTTGGGAAGGTAAGTTGGGTTGGAAGACAGACAAGACAGCATGCAGGGGTGGTATATGACACATATGGGGGTAAACACCTTGGATGGGGAGGGGTGTTTGGAATACGGAAGGCCATGAGCCCCTCAAATGGAAACAGTGGGACTGAGGTCCCCACCCATGGGCACTCACCACTGCACCTTTACGGCTCCAAAGGTAGCTGTGCTGGGGGATGGGTAGGAGAGGCAGGCTGACCCTCTAGATGCACCACGCGGCCCTCAAGCTGGTGTAGCTGATCTCCAAACTCCCTGCACAGCTTGCTACGCACCAGACCCAGACCTGAAGACGGGTGACAGTTTCCTGTCTGCGCCCACTCCGTGGGGGGTGAGCCCCATCCCCTGAGGTGGTTCCACCTGAGGTTGATGCAGGACCAGTGGACGAGGAAGTCCTGAGGTGGGCCCCAGACATGCTGGTGCCTGGTGCCATGGCCAGATGAAGTGAGAGAGGTGGGTCGGCTGGGACCGGCCTTCCCAAATGTGCTATGGTGTTTCAATTTTAAAACATGTGGGTTAGTAATAGCACATTCCATTATTAGGTATAACAGCATGCATAGATATTGCCATTAACCCAAAACACCAGATATGGAACAGTTACATAGCAAACAGAACACATGCATTTATGGAACCACAGTGACCATTACAACAGCATGCAGGTTACATTGATGGCAGCATGCCACCAATGCGGGAATATTTAAACATGGCACATGCGTAGAAACAAATTTCAATATTTATCAAACAATAAGACATATGTCCCAACAGTAGATTTAATTGTACACATACCCATTGAATTGTGTATTTAGATTATTGTTGCAGATATGGAGGGGGGAGAGATGTCATTTAACAACTTATATATCTCTGTAGTTCTCAATACTTTCTTAGTCACTGCTGTAATCTGTACCTTACAGGCATTATTACACTACCCTATGGCTTAGTTTGGACTACTACTTTTTGATTTATTTCTTATGACAGTACATGCAAGATTATTACTAACCTGCCTAGCGATGCAGCCTCTGCAGCCTACATGCATGGGCTTCCTGATTCACAGCCCACTCCACTGCCACTGTCAAAGACGTAAGAGGAATATTTAGCCATACCTATCCATAATATACATGAGCTGGCAATGATTAAACAGGTAGTAGAATGAGTACTTACACACTGCTAGGACATCACCCTGCCTAGCTTCTTGGATCCACTGATCCAACAGCTCCCTCTTCCTATATTTCAGGTTGGCATAGTGATGCCTGACCTGCTCACCAGTTTGAGGGATGTCAGTGGCACTGGTGAGGTCACAGGCAAGATGGTATCAGGCTTCTGCTTTATATTGGGAACCATGGTACTGGCCCTGCAGCAGTTTCTCTTCATGGTCTTTTACCAGGAGACCTGCCATGACCTTGGACTCCTGGATGCCTCAGCACTGTGCTCGGAAGCGCGATCCTTCTCCGACACCAGCCAGTGTGCCTACAGGAGGAAGCTGCAACCAGTTATGAGATGTATTCCTACCTGTGGGGTTTAAATAGGGCCCATTTCCCACACTTTGCCGTGATTGGATGGTTTTGAAAATGCTAAGCTATGGGCAAACCTGCTTAGCTAAGGGTGGCATTGCTTAAAGCTGCATACCAATGGGCAAATCGATTTAGCTGGGCTACGCATTGCTTACACCTAGTAAGCAGAGGTGTGCAATGCTTAGCTGTGTTTATTTTTAAATTTGCACACTATTTGCTGTATGGCATTGATTTATCATTCATTACATGTTATATATTTGTTTAGCATCAGTGATTCATGTGTACGTACACTGTATGGGATACTTGTGCTTCTTGGGGGATTTCACCACTTTATTACAATGACACCTCACATCTGGACTTAATGCAGTACTCCAGTTCACATATATATGTTATTTAGTAGGTTATACAACATAAAACTGTTTATAGATTCCTTTCACATGTAAATTGTGATTTTGCTATAGTGAGCATCTGTTTGGGTATACCTCAGTTTTATGCACACCTGTGATGGCTTACTGGTTAACTGCTATGACTATAATGTACATGGTTCTGGGTTCAAGACCTGCAAGGGCTGTTTATTCTGTTACTGGGTAGAACAGGGGCTGTTGAATACATAGTGATTAAGGCACTTTTAAGCAGTTGTAAGTGGGTTTGTGTGGCTTTGCATGATGGTAAGCAATGCTAACTTCCAGTTAAATATTCTTACACTCAGTTAGCCTCAAATTGCTTATCCTATGTAAGCATTGCTTACCCCACACAAACAGGATTAAACCAGCTTACTACTGCTTAAAAGTGCTTACTCCCATTTACCCCTGCACTAATTTAGAAAGAAATGACACATGGATCTTGAGAAAGTGGTAGCTTTGGACACTTTATACATATTTTACACTATTTGCTGTATGGCATGGATTTATCATTCATTACACAATATAACTTTGTTTAGTATCCGTGATTCATGTGCACTTGGGGCACTGGTGTTTATCTGTGGATTTTACCACATTATTACAATGACACCTCACATCTGCACTTAATGCACTACTCCATTTCACATATATATGTTATTTAGTATGTTATACAGCAAAACAAAATTTCATAAATTGCTTTCACATGGGAAATGGAATTTATTACAGTGAGGATTGAACCGGGAATGACTGCTTGCAAAGTGAATGCTCTGACCACTGCACTATTGCAGTGCTGCTTCAATTGTCTGTATCTTGCTATTTATCTTTTTGTGCTATTTAAGCTACAGTATGCGTAGCTAAGCAATGGGCAAATTTAATCCATTTGATAAAACACAAACTTCTAGTGTAATTTTCTCTAGGAAGGGACAGGTTTCACTTATTGCTGTGGATTTCTGCGTGTATCTGCACATTTGGCAGACATCCTAGCAACCCCCCATATCACTCAACCTCTTCATGCAAAATATCTGGACAAAGCTTGACAAAATGAGGTACAACTAGGGACATATTTTAAATATTACTCTTATAAACTTAAGAAAGTTGCTAGAGTAACAGGATTTGTTTTAATATAACTTTACTGTAGGATTTGGAGTCTGAAACTCAAGTGTATGCCATTATTTAATGACTTCAATCCTGAGGTCATCCCTGTGATTTGCCAGGACAAATGAGGTACAGGCCAAAGGTATGAGTGAAAAATGTGTACATTCTGCAAAGATCTGTACAGTTGAGAGATATGCAACACCCTATGAGCGTTCTCGCTTATTGTAATTGCCGAATTGCAGGGGCATGTATATTGTGAGAGCTCTGCTCTCAGACAAACCCCCTGCACTCATCCATGCTCTGTGTCCGTTTAGAAGCAGAGGCAGCACTCCTTCATAACTATGCATGGCGTGCTGCCATGCTGCTCTTAAACTGTCATTTCCGTGCAGGAATAAGCTATTCCTGCATGGAACCTTACTGAATCCCAGGGTGATTAAATAATATACTTTCAGTATTCATTCATGAAGACCAAACCAGGTTTATCAAAAACAGAAAAGTACAAGGCAATGTAATTAGATTACTGTCCTTAATAGACTTACAAAACAAGAAACAAAAAGAGCTTTCTATTTTAAGCCTTGATATAGATAAAGCTTTTGACTCCCTAAGTTAGCCACATCTGTTTAAAGCTCTGCAAAAATACAATTTCTCCCCAAACTTTGTAGGATTAATTAAAAAACTATATGAAAAGTCCATAGCCTGTGTAAAGATTGGATCTTATCTATCTAGCCCATTTGAAATATTAAGAGGTACTAAACAGGGGTGCTCCCTCTCCCCATTACTCTTCGCCATGGCTATTGAGTCTTTCACAAATTATGTTAGAAATAATAACGACGTTAAAGGATATAAAGTGTCAGACAAATTATCTCCCAAGATACATCTGTTTGCTGATGACCTGCTAATAATTTCTAACAATATTGAAAATTCAGTAGATCACCTATTACATAATCTGGACTTCTTTGCAAACATCTCTAGTCTAAAGTTCAATCAGAACAAAACTCAGGCACTTCTAATAAATAAAAATGTTACTATGAAACTTAGATCAAAAGGAGACAAAAAAACTGGGAGGGTACGCATATTAAATATCTAGGTATCATTATTGAATCTAATTATTAAAAAAATCACTCACATCTATTTACCAACAACATATAAACTCAATTAGTAGTCTAATAGACAGTTGGAACAGACTCTTCTTCACATTTGAAGACAGACTAACTTTAATCAAAATGATACTGTTACCTAAAATCTTATTCATTGGCCATGCTCTAATAATTCCCCCAGCTGTCAAAATTAAACAGAAAATTAATAACTTATTACTCAACTTCCATTGATAGCCCCCCAAAAAACAATAATTTCTCTTCTCTGGCACACTACAAGCTGGGATAAAGTAGGTATAGGTTTTCCAGATATTGATTTTTATTTAAACTCCACATTTATCAACATAGTGTTGCTTTGGAGTAATACTTCTTATACATCATATTGGAAATCAATGCATGAAACCTTACTTCTTAATAGTAATAGGACATTGCTTGAACCAAATACTCAAATACATACAAACATCTTTATATGGATTTTTTAAAATATACATTCAAAGTGAAAGGTCAAAACTTGTTCGCACACCTCTTATAAACCAGATATTGCTGTTGTTTAAAAATCTTTTGTTTTCTAATCAATTCATTAGGAATTTATTAATAATTATGCTTCCTATTGCTTGCACAAATGAATCCTTGATATATTTTGATACTCAGAAAATATTAGAATTAAAGAAGGGTGACCTATTATATTGGAATCAATTTCTCGCAGATAATAAAATAAGTTCTGCAGACTATTTGATCAACAGATATAGTTTGCAAAATTGCCATTGGCTGGACATCCAAACTTGTAAGGATTTTATACATACATTGCTAAACTTGTACCTTCATTAGAGGCATACAATAAGAGTAACTTAGAAATTTTGAATTTTATCTCAACAATTAATAGCTCACCCATGAATACTTTATACATATCTGTTATTTATAAAATTCTCAGAAATGATTTTAGCAAAACAGATGGTTCTTTCTGGAATTATTCAAGTGAAGTTAATAGAGAAGTATACTCAGAAAAAGATAAAAAAACTTTGTTTACAGTCGATGAAGGAATCATATCTTCCCTGTTCTGGTGTGTATACACATGGAAATTTTTATGTAGATGTTTTTTCACTCCGCATAGACTACCAATAATGTACAAGAAAGATGAAATGAAATGTTGAAGATGTGGACACCCTGATGCTGACTGGATACATATGGTTGTTAATTGCAAAATAATTTCCCCATTTTGGTTAGACTTAAAATATCTTTGTAAAGTTCTATGGAATGACAACTGTATAATTTCTGACTCCCTTATCCTTTTCAGTGTTCCTGTTTCTGAAGTCATTCCTAAAAACCAAATGTTTTTACTATGGTCTATCCTCTCTATAGCAAGGAAAATTTTTACTAAAAATTGGAAATCGCAATCTACTCCTGTCTTTAAAGTTGAGTTTATTCATCTTGTTAAATACATTTGTAAGAATGAGATTGCTACTATAAAAGCAAGGACTAACAACACAACCCATCATTTAATTGCTTGGACAAAATTGTCTAATCTGTTAGAGAAATATTAAGTTTTCTCCTATGTATATTGCTTTTTTAGCTGTTATGGACATTGTTTATAGTTTATTTGTTTTTTCTTGTTACTATACTGTTACGTTGTTGTGTTCTAACATGAATAAAAACATTTTGGAAAAAAAAAGAAAGACTGTTTTTCAGTCTGACCCTGCAACTTCTTCCAGTTAACCAGTTTGAAATCCATGTTGCTATACAGTCATACATCTCAATCTCTTAGCAAATAAATCTGAACAAAGCCAAAAATTATATGGGTGGGAACAAAGGCTCAAAAATGGGGACAGATTTTAAATATTGCTCTTATAAACTTACAAAGTTGCCAGAATAACAGGATTTGTGTTAACGTGTATTTTCTGAAGGGTATAAAGTCTGAAACATAACTGTATGCCATTATGTATTGACTTCAAGCCTCAGTGATTTATCAGAAAATCACAAATTTTATGAGGAGTACACAAAAATGATTAGGTGAAAATCTAGACACTTCAGAAGTATCATACAGCTATCTATATTAAAAGTGGATAGGGTACAAGTAATTGCCTGGGATGAGATAGCATCCAAACCTTTACAAGTCCAGACAGGCAACATCTGCATTCATACAACTGTTTAACAATGCAATCAAATTTGGATTTCAGAGTCCATGTTGACTTAAAAGTATTTGCAAGATAAACATAAATGGCATCAAATTCACAGGTATTCTCTCAAAAGTTTTTACTGTGATACTCATTAAAGTAATGGGTCTGTAGATTTCAGCTTTCTCTGTATCTCTGTATCTCTTTTTTTTAATCCTAGGATATTAATAGCCTCTTTCCAAATGTCAGGGGGTATAATCAGTTAAAAAAATCTTGAAATAAATGGTTAGTATGCTGAAGTTGACTTGCGTAAATTGTATAGTTCTTCTGAATTTTATCAAGAAGAGATGTTATATTGTCTAGAGTAGTTGGAGGAAGGGCCATGAAAGAAGCCTTGCTGGACATGGTGTCTTACTCATAGATGCCCAAAAGAACATATGCACTAGAATATTTCCATTAAACTGTAGCTGGCAACTATCTGGATGCTGTTAACTGTTAAAATATTCCTGCCTGCTGTGTCCTTTGGCTATTGTCTCATGTGTGTGCAATATGATCACTCATTATCCTACATGTATTCTATTATCCTCCACTCATATCTGGACTTGGCACTCCTTGTTCTATGTCTTCTTCCGATGGATTTTGGTATAACACACATTACTTTGTCTTGGCCACAGAAGATATGCCAAGAAAAAAATATCTGTCTAGTCTCTGCACATCTTTTTCTTGCTAACTAGCTTCAAATGGCCCATGAAGGCTTAGTAGAACATCTCTCTCTACTTGTTCCCTTTCATATATATTATCTTATAAGTTGATCATTTTTTATGGGTGAAGGAAGAACAATATTCCCTGATATCTGAGGATGACATGAAAGACGACCAATCCCAACTGTTTAATTGATCACAAAACTCATCACAGTTATCATGATAAACTTCTGAACAAAAAGTGGCCTGAACTCAGAAAAACCCTTACTATCTGTATAACTTTGCTGGATATTATTTTGCCTTTTTAAAGGGTCCACCAAATGCTTCTGTCCTTACATGGATGAGTGTCTATAATTTTTATTTCAGTTTCTTAGATTGTAACTTCTTACAGTATGTGTTTGGAGCATTCATATCCCCAGCAAGTATGTGATAGTGGATTGTTTATATAGTTAAACAGTTCCTGTTCAAAGCTTAAACTTTTCAGTAATTACAAGTATATGACTGGTGGATCTCATGTTTTATATCCAACTTTATGTCACTTTTTCAAACAAAAAATATGTTGTCAACAGCTTTAAGTACCTATTTTACTGTTAACACTGCAAAAAAATAGGAACTGACAGAACCATACTTTGAGGGATATACAATGATGCATTCAGAATGGTTTGGATAATGAGGACATTTCTACTATTAGGGATGTTACTTTTCCTTTTGCATCTTCCCTATTATTATAGCTGATGGATTACTGTAATACAATGTAATGATTATTTTTTAACATCTATAGAGTAGTGAAAGTGATAATTTGCATGGAATGCTGCAATAAAGTCTGATTTGAATCTAGAATATAATGTTCCAGATCCAGGTGCATGTATAATTTACCCAGATATGCAGTGTAAATTATAACTCAAGAATTTGCTTAGCCTATTCACATATCTAAACTGTTGACAAAGCACAAAATGCTTAATGGTAAATCTGTATATATATTACAGTCCCGCATGTCTTTTAACTGCAGCTATTTCACAACAGTGGCAGTTTTTCATACTCATCTTTCCTATATGTGTATCAAATAGTTTTGTACAAATTACATTTAGTATGCACTTTTAAGTTCCATTGTGTTTACTTGTCTCTGTAACTTGCCTGAGTAATAAATGTGCTACAACTGATTTGATTTGAATTTTAGAGTCTGGTTCATGGCAAAAAGGGGCTGGAGGACCAGCCTGTATAATCTTCAAGTAATATATCTAAATAAACTTCAGATCACTGTATATATATATATATATATATATATATATATATATATATATATATGTGTGTGTGTGTGTGTGTGTGTGTGTGTGTGTGTGTATATATATATATATATATATATATATATATATATATATATATATATGGTTTACCTTGAAATAGTCGAACCAACACCCGTCGAACATACAAAAGGTTGAAAATAGACATCACAAGATGAGAAGTCGCAATACCAGGAAGTCGCCAGTCTAAACGTAAAAAAAAAAGCTAAATACTACAAAACCCATAGTAGTATGCTACTGTGGAAGACAGATTAATGATGAGTATTGGAAGACTATACTGCTACATACCGTAGCAGCAGAGGCAACTGGGCAATATCAACTGCTCCCACTACTGCATTACACACAGCGTTTGTAGCAGCCCCTAACACCAGAAATTGTAAAACATGATGAAATGTGCCTATGGTGCATAAGAGCACAATGATCATCACGGTGCATATACGCCCATTAGAAGGAACAGTACTGTGCAATAATATGTAGAAATCCCCTCACACTAAGGTCATCCCTTCTACCAAGTAGTTCCATAAAGCGTGCTTCCTTATCTACAAGTCTGCGCCATTTAGGCATTGGAGGGATACCTGTGGTTAACCTGCTCTTCACATCATCCACCCTATTTTGTTCAAGTTGCACTGCATGCAACACATCTAACATATACAATTTAGACTTCCCAAGTAGACTCCTCAAACGATGATGCCAGTATTCTGCTGCATTCTGGCTTCTAGGATACCCTAGACCACATGTATCCCATTGATTCCATAAACTGATTGCAAACAATGGTGGCAACCTTTCCAATGTGTTGCTACGCATACCATAACGTCTAGGCCTTCCCAATACATAGTTCTCCCTAATGAACTTACAGAGTGGTTTAGCGTTTTCAGGCATGTCAGCCTCAATCTCATTCAATGTACCCTCCACATGTTCCGGACTGATAAAAGCAAATGCAGGAATTTCCTTGCAGAGAAGTACAAATGTTATGGAGCTTCCAAACTGTGCTGCCAGATGTAAATGCTGAATTTGCCACCAGACGATCTGGCACAGGTGAAACCAAGAATCCTTGGTGATGCTGCTGTTGAAATGAGTTTGAATGGCATTCACGGCACCTTTCTCAAAATCACTACTCACTAGTTTGGGTGCTAATAGGAGATTGTACCATGTGCACATACTACAGACACAATCCCAGAACACATTGTAAGATGCCTCTGACTTGGATGGCAGTATACCATATAGTACCGGTATGACCTTGCTAACCCCACCAACTTCCAACTTACAGTGGATGGTATACACCTGTTTGCACTCAGATGTGCTGATTGGGAATGTTCCATCCACTAAAATATAGTCAGAATAACACATGAACTCTAGATTACTTTTCGTTGTTATGACTACACAATTATCTGCTGGACAGAACAAAGAATTCCCCGTTCTTTATTGGTAGGTGTCTAGGCCTGAGATCTGCTACGGTATCCATATCTACTACTATGCTTTTCTTTTTTGTACGCCTAATCCTGCTAACTACCTGCTTCAGTGCTAGGGTGTTTGGTAGGACATTGACTACAGTTGTTGGTGTTTCCACCAGGATTTCAATAACGACTTGACAGGGGTCTTCTACAGATGTTTCTGCCCTTCGTTTCAATCTTTCCCTAATGTCTTGCACAGCGGCCTTAACAGTGTCTGGTCCATGAAAATGTCCTGTACTCTTGGTCAGCATATGACCTTCATCAGTTAGTGTTGTGATGCATCGTCCTCTACATTTATCTCTCAGCTTCCTATGACAGCACCAGTACATCATGTCATTAACGGATTTCTCTGATATATACTGAAATCCATCAATACACAACATTCCTTCCTCTTCTGTGTACAGATAGTAGCATATATCTCGCCAAGCTTTTCTGGCACAAATCATGTCTCTTCATTTGCAGCAGAACTGGTACTACAACAAAATATATTTAAACGCATGTTAGTTTGCTATACCTCCTATGAGCTGTTAGGTATCTTTTCATAGTACTGTTTTTAGCTCATACCTTGCCATTTCCATAGTTAATGTGGGTATGTTACAGAATCCTTTGCAGAGGACTAGTTATGGTGTTATCGGTAGTATGAATTACAGCTGTGGGTTGTATGATGAATCGATGTGTTTCCCGGTTTACATTTTAACCGTACTGACGTCACAGCACTTTTCACATGGTCTAAGTTTGAAAGGTCGTATTTGTTAAGGTCGACCCAATCTTTGGGTTCGATCTTTGTTAATTCGTTATTTCAATTCCTGCATTTTCTGTGTTCGACCTTAAGTTAGTCAGGCAAACATTCATCGACTAATTCAAGGTAAACCATATATATATATATATATATATATATATATATATATATATATATATATATATATATATATATATATATATATATATATGTATTTATAGTTGCACTTTGAAACATCAAAGTACACAAATGTCAAAGAGCTAACAATCAATCCCAAGTGAACAAAAGCCAAAACAAAACAAAAACAAATGTTATTTGCAAGGGGGCAAACTCCCCTGTATCCCCAGGTGGGGAACTGCACCCCAACTCCATCCACTAATTAAATATACATGGTCTCCCTATAGTGGGGAAAGGACAAATTCTCCAATTCCCATGGTGCACCACCTTGCATGAACTTCACACTAGCAAAAGCAAACAAATTTATTTATTTTATTTTATTTATTGACACTTGTTAACCGGGCTGGTCCAACTGGGCCAGAAGCCCATTTTCAGTGGAGACCCAAGGAGAAAAGCTCCAGATTACAAACACATTCTTGATTGCAAAGACATTATAGATTAAAATTCACACTCAACAATTTACAGTATTTATAACAAATTCACACTTCAAGATAGTACAAAAATTAGAAGTTCAACAGTGATAGAATAGACAGTTTGAAAAACACATAGTGCATCAGCAAGTAGCATTTATACAAAGAGATATACAAAAAATATATACAGTGCAATATTGTTCACTTCTGAGAGGATGAGCTGACTAGATGACATGACTTTCAATTATTTCTGCCAGCATTAAAACACATTCAGAATTACAAACTTTTGATAATGTTGATCATGTAGACTACTTATATATATATATATATATATATATATATATATATATATATATATATATATATATATATATATATATATATCTGTGTGTGTGTGTTTGTGTGTGTGTATATATATATATATATATATATATATATATATATATATATATATATATATATATATATATATATATATATATATATATATGTATATATAGTTTTTAGGATCATAGAATCATAGGAGGTTACTAGGCTATTGACCCGGAGGTCATTTCAAGCCTAGCCATGTCATCCCAATGTAATATCACAGATACTCTTGTCAATACCCAGGATTATATTTAGTAATGGCTGTGCATGTCCAGGAGGGTTGTGGTAAGAATTTATAGGGCTCTATTCACTCGTCCAGATTCCTTTTAAACAGTGTCATAAAGGTGATCTGCTTCATATGAATTGGCAGCCTATTCCAGGGATGCAGCAGTCTCTGGGAGACAAATCTGTCCCTCCCACACATTCAATTCAAGTCGCAGGCCATATCAAGGTCAATGGAATGGGTAGCAAATTCATTAGGTTTGGGTCTGAGATTGCTCTGTAAGCCAGGTATAAGTCTCCCCTAAGAAGTCTATATGATACTAAGTATAGTGATAGAGGCTTTAGTTGGTCTGCATAAGACGTGCTAGATTCTGTTGATCTTTTTTGTTAGAAACCTTTGGGGTCTCTCCAATTGCTGCAGGTGCTTTGTTTGGTACATGCCAAAAGGGGTGGTATACTCAATTATGGGCCTGATTAGTGGCAAGTATAGAGGGGTAATTACCTCATTTGCTCAAGAGGCAATGCCTTTGCTAATCATTGTGCTACATAGAAAGCCTACCTTACTACAGTAGACATATGGTGGTCAAAGTTAAGCTTGCAGTCTACTTGTGATCCCAGATCCCTTATTACTTTCTAGATACATAGGGTATTGTTGTTAATTTGGTAGTGTGATGGGACATTGTTTTTAATGAAGGGAGTGATGATGCATTTCTTTGTTTTTAGTTTGAGACCGTGACTAAGACACCAGTCGTTGGTCTGTGTAAGATCTTCCTGAACTATACTGACATCATTTTGGGATTCAATAATTGCACCCAGTTTGAAGTCATTCACAGACTTGGTCAGCCACAGCGCCTTAATTTTAGTCTGAACTTCTGAGAAGTATATACCAAAGAGTAGGGAGCCCCAGCACTGGCCATTGTGCTACCCCACTGATGACATGTCTGCTGGTTGATGTGGAGTCACCCACTTTGATAGCCTGTGACTGGTTAGTGAGCCAGCTGGCAATCCATCTTACAAGAAAGGGGTTTACATTCAGTTTGCTAAGTTTATCAGTATTGTCTGAGTGTGGGATTGTGTTGAAGGCCTTGGCCAAGTCAAGGTATGCTATGTGCACAGATTTGCATTCGTCAATGGCCCTGGTCACATTTTTGAAGAAATACAACAGGTTTAACAGGCAGGATCTGCCCTTGACGAAGCCATATTGAGATGGATCCAGGGTTTGGAGGTCACATATGTCTTTGTTTATGAGGTCCACGATGATACATTCCATGACCTTACAGATGAGGCTGGTCAGACTTATGGGTCTATAATTCCCTGGGTATGTTGCTAAGCTAACTTTGTGGAGGGAATAACTGTTGCTGTTCTCCATTCCACAGGAACATAGCCTGTGGTTAGACTATGACTGAATACGATACGTAATGGTGATGCTAGCTCATGTTTTAGTTTGTTTAGAAGACAGCTTGTGATGCAGTTTGGTCCCAAAGAGGCTATGTTTTATGCCTTACACAAGGCTTTAATGACCTGCTATTCAGATATGTAGTGGGGGGGGGGGGTTTGGGGCAAGGTTTCTGATACGTTTGGGGGGATAAGGGAGTGAAATTTTTACCAAATCTGTCCACCAGCAGGTTTTCTATCTCTGTAGGATCAGTGTGTGTGATGCCTTTAGTCACTACTTTGGCACATGCTTGAATTCCACTTTTTAGGCTGTATATGTAGCTGTAAAAGTCCTTATGGTTATCCTTGGCTGTGATTGCTAAGTTTTTTTTCAAAGTTACCCTTAGAGGATTTGACATGTTGTCTTATTTGCCTGCTGAGGCTGAGGAGGGTGCTTTTCCATTGATGGGGCCTGGCCTCAGTTTTCTTAGACAACAGTGTTTTACATTTGTTGTAAAGTTTGTTGATGATGGATGTCCACCAGGGTGGCTTTTTTTTACTTGGGGCTCTGGATTTGATTATCTGTCAAACAACTGAGTCTATACATGTATACAAGTGATTACACAGGGCTTTAGTGTAACCTTTGGTGTAGTTATCACTTCCAGCTGGGGATGGGGCTCAGAATGTATTTATTTATTTATTTATTTAGTTAGTTCAGTTTGATTACCGGGGAAGTCCATCGGGCCAGTGGTGTGCCCATTTTCAGTGGAGGCCCGGGGAGAAAAGCTCCAATAAGCAATATGGTTACTAAGGTTACATAATGCAATGAAGTACATACATATATGGATATAAAGGTTACATAATGCAATGGTAAATACATATATGCAATCAGGTACAGGTGGATAAATTGACATTGAAATACAATTTTGACATAGGTAGCACAGTTTGTAGGTATTTACATTCAGGGCAGTAAGTTTAGACTGACTGGACAATAAGCATCTGTGAATTACTTGATATTTACAATATATATACAATACTTGGAGTCAAGAGAGAGAAGATGCTTAGTCTGAGTATGTTAGCTTAGGTTTAATTAGGAGAGTAGAAAAAGAAGTAATAGTGCAGAGAAGAGCAGGAGTAGGGAGAGCTCAAAGGGGCAATTCTTAAGATTGGTATGTTGGGTGAAAGCAGGAGCATTTACGTTTAGTGGATAGGTAAGAGAAAAGTAGGGTTTTGAAGAATTCAGAGCTAGGTGTAGTCCTGAGTGAAGGAGGGAGAGAGTTCCATTTTTTGCCTACAGTGAAAGAGAGAAGGTGTTGGCCTGCAGGGCGTTTGGGTTTGTGGACAGAGATTAAATTTTAGTGTTCAGATCTCAGAGATCTGGTTGGGATGTAAGGGGGAAGGATGTTTGTTAAGGCTGGGCATTTATCTGGATAGAATATTAATTTGTGTGCGGTGGTTAGTTGGAAATAGTCTAGGAGGTTTGAGAGTTCCAGCCAGTTCAGAGATTGTAGGGTTAGGCAGTGGTGAGTAGAGGTTTTGGATTTAGTTGCGAATTTGGAGATTTTATTATAGCAAGTTTCGAGTTTAGAGGTGTTGGAAGAAGATAGGTTAGTTAGTAGAGGGGATCCATATAATAGAGAGGGTAGGAGGTAGGTATTAGCAATAGTTTGCATTTATACCTTCCCCTTGGAGGGTATAGTTTGCCTTGGTGAAGTTTTTTTGGTCTGACTTCACCCTTTGTGAGTTTTGGTGTTAGGGCCAGTTTGAAGGCAACTGATATGTGGCCAGATTTAACTAATGAGGGTCCGACAGTTGCGGTAGTGCATCTGTTTGTCATTTTAGTGAGGACAAGATCTAGTATTTTGTACCTCTTATTGGAGTTTCAACAATTTGTTCCAGGATATTTGAGTTAATAAAGTAAAGAAACTTTTGTGCTAGTGTGTTAGGACTAGAGTAGGTTTCCCAGTTGATGGTGAGATAACTGAAGTCCTCCATGACCAGAGTGTTTGTCAATATTTGGATTGTCTCCAGTTTGGTCAAGTAGGCCTTGTGGACATCATGATCCATGGAGGATGATATATAACTGGCTATGACTTGAATGGTGGTCTTACCCACAATAATATGAACTTGGAGTGACTCCATGGAGATGTCCTGTCTAACTAGTTGGGAGGTGAATTTATCTCTAATATAGATAGAAATGCTGCTTCCTTTGATTCTTACATGTTCGTTTTGCAGTCTGAAGGTGTGGAAGGCATTGTAGCCTTGCAAGGCCGGGGTACTGTCTGAGGCCTTAAACCAGGTATCTGTGACTGCACAGATGTCTATATCTTCCAGAGATGAGTGCTTCCAGGGTGTGCAATTTTTAGTTTAAGCTCCTAGCATTTAGCAGCATAACCCTTATTTTGTTATGATTGGCAATTTTCATGTCGGCAATTTTGTTTTTGAGACCTTTCCTAAAAAAAGGCACTATGGGGGAGGCAAGAGCCTTTACCAGCAGCCGAAAGCCTAGTGGTGCCAGGTGCAAACCATCTCTGACAAAGCAGCGAGGTTTGTCAACCATGTCATCCCAGGCTGATAGAAACTGGATCCCCTTTGAATGACACCAAAAACTAAGCCATTTATTAAAATTGATAATTTTTTGTTTATACTGTCGGATCATTCTAGGTGAGGATAATATGCTGCTCAAGGCTAGGGACATACCTCCCTGGGACACATACTCACAGAGCTCAATCACGTCTCTCTTCATATAGTCCAGTGAGGTATGTCTCATGTCGTTCACGCCAACATTAGCTATGACAGAGTCATAATGGTAGCTGTTGTCAAGAGACCTGAGTGCATGCATGATCTGACAAATCCTGGCACTAGACAGGCAGCTGACCATGACTTTCTCTTTATCTAACATGGTGAGTGGGACATCCGTGTATCTCACTATAGAGTCTGCAATGACAAGAAAATTTGGTTTGAGTGTCATGTCTTAAGGGCTTGGTGGTTGAGACACTGGTGTTGCTATGTGTCATGGGTGCTATGGGAACTGTGTTGGTTGTAGCAGTCTTGTGTTTTGGAGTTTTCTGGTGTTTTGGTAAGTTTTTTGAGAGAACCTCTGTGTATGTTGATTTTTGTGTTAGATGCACACTATATCTATGACTAGTGGTACTATGTGCATGTGTAGTGGTGGGTGGGTTGTAAACCTCTTCTGTGTTACTGTTTTGAATGTGAGAGAGCATGGTTTCAAGATTCTTGGTGTAGATACATCTCTTGCACTCTGAACTACAGTGAGTTATTAGTAGAGGATTATTACTGTATATGAGGCAGTTGCTACAGTGCCTCAGGAGACCCAAATCAACAAGGCTGGCAGGAGAAACAGAGGTAGTACAACTGTCCATGATGCTAGGTTTGAAGAGCTGTTATCACAAACAGGGTGCTTTCAGGATTGTTCTAGGAGGTGCTCTGTAGATGGATATCTCTGACTGTGTTTTGGGCCAGTGGTTTAATAGGTCACAGTTCCCTAGCAATACTTCTTAGAGCAGAAATGAGGATTACACTAATGTACTACAGCTGTATCTAAGGGAAAATTGTTGAAATTATCTGTCCACCTATGGCATGCAATTACGGAGCTTTGTGCAGTGCCGCACACTGTAGTGAAGTCTATTAACTTGAAATTTACATAGTTTAAGCAAATATTGATTATACTGATAATCATTGATAAATATTGATAGGTTTTTATGCACACAGTCCATTTATGAGAAAATCATACTGTAAATAAATGCTTCTCTCTTATTATACTAACTGCTACATGAATATATAAAATAAAAGATTAAGGATGTACATGTTATCCAAAACTTTAATTGTAATGAAAATAAGGGATGTTACCTGTGAACATACCTGGTTACTATTGATAACCTACAGTGCTATAAATATTTAGAGAAACTGCTTGTGCCAGACAACTTACTTGTGTACTATATTTTCCCACCTACACATTATCAGGCAAGTTACCTTTGTATTGTGTTCTCTTAATTGCATTATTTATTCAATATTCTTATGCATAGCATTGCCATTGTATGACTCAACCAACCTGTTTAACAAAGTAAATTAACCGTATAATTAGACAAAAAATTTTATAAAAATTACTCTGGACATTCAGTCCTATCCCAAAGCACCACAGCAGTGTACTAAGAGGGACTTGTGTGCAAGCATAGCAAAGTAAAACAAATCTCTTCATGTCTCAGTACATAAATTAAAAAACTTCCTTCAGCTTCATCTACTTTTTTCTGAGTTAGTGGGCATGAAAAAAAATGCTTTCAACCATGAAGTAACAGTTCAGATCCTAGTATTCAGCAGAGATTTATTTCTACAAAATGCCTGCCAGGCAAGAAAGAATTGCAAATCTTAAATTCTTCTCAGGAAGAAACCATAAATGTTTGAATGTTACACTGCAGAAAGTTACTCAAGAACTTCTGAAAGTCATTCCGAAGGTATGAATGAGATGATACTATGGTGCATGTACAGTTTTACAAATATTATGGTTTATTTATATGGTAACATCTCTTAATCCCCATATCCTTTACAGATACAATTGAAATGATTCATCTTCATTTCTTTGTTTCAGTTTTTGCTGTATGTAATATGACAGCACACATAAAGCAAATTTGCTCATAAAAATCAGTTCAAATTTCACAAGGTTTTGAAAGCCATACATTTTGAAGAAATGCTTTAGAAAAATGTCTCTGAGTAATCTGCCATTTGTTTTAATTGTTTTGTTATACATAGCAGAAACAGTAGAACATGCATTTGTGTGAGAAAACATAACATCTTTGGGGAGATTCAAGTAAAGAACTTCTTCTCAGCATTGTTTGGAACTGCCTGGACTGTCTTTATCCAGCTCACAAAGGTTACCTTGTAGAAAGGTAATGGCTCTAATAAAAATAGTGCAGTAATGGAAACCTATAATACTGTAAGCATACAGCAACCATCTGAGTCTGATAGAAGGTGGTATGGAAAGGGTTATAATATTACAAATGACAATTCATAGAGATATGGTGGCAGCATATTGGTGTTATAAGAATCTCTCCAAAAAGATTTACTGTTGTGTTAAGTACATTATACAGATGTACTAATTTACTTCAAGGATGACTCTTGTGTAAATATAAAAAAAGGACCCCATCCAAAACAGTACTTTGTGACTAATCCAGAGTGGTGGACAGCTGTGACATAATCCTATGGAATAATGCTTTGACAGGGTCTGACCTGCTGATTGATGCTCTGTGTGCATGGCTTATAATCGGTAATAACGATAGATTACGCATCTGTGTATGGCATTACAAATAGCAATAACTTTATTAAGCTGCACCTTAGTGGTGTCTGTCAAGATTTTTGTTCCATTTGTCAATTTACCTAGGTCTGTTTGGTCACAGGCCAGCCTTGTTTGTCTTATATAAAGTTAACAAAGAACACATCAGATGTGTTATCATTACATTGTTTCTTATTCATTATGTACATTAATGTTTGTGTAGCAATATTTCCACTATTTTCTTTTGTCATGGAAACAGAACTGACAGTTCTGTAGATTATTGCAAGGAGACAGCTGACATCATTGCAAGAATGAAAAATGCGTTCGTTCACAGAGTCATGTAAAGTTTTTGAATGAGGATTCTGATGTCTTCCAAAAATGCATAGAAAGAAATGTCAATCATTCAGGCCTGCAACTTTACATTTTTGAAGTTAGGGTGAAGCACTGACTCTGTTGTTCAGTCAAGAGTATTTTGCAGAGCAGAAGAGACACAACAGTGCAGTATTGTAGCGTTAAAAATAATTAAATGCAAACATATATTGGGATATTTTTAGAACTATGCAAATTGAATGTTTTTATTCTCTCTTCCATTTGGACAATGCCTTGTTTATCAAAAGAAGGACGGGAAAAATATTATATAGGTTCACAATCCATGGGAAAGTAAATCATCTGCCTATAATTAACAAGTAAATAGTAAAGATAATAAAATGTGGGTCTGTTAAAAAATGTCTTCTGCTGTTAATGGATCCACCTGAGGTGTCCACCAAAGAGAAGTTATGTCAAAAAAATGATCTGTCCATTTGATGCTCATTAATTAGTCTTGATGACTTGCAGAAGACTTGTGCTAGAGATTTTGCTTGTCTGTTAAGAAAATTGCCTGTAAAGTGCCTTCTAACTCAGTCCACATTCTCATATGTTCAGCATGTTTAAGGATAGGGATAACCATGTATTTTCCTCTGTATATTGAAATACCCAAAGACTTAATCATATTATCTGTGCTGAATTGAAGGATACCTAATACTACAAGTGTTCTAAGTGCCAGCAGGGATAAAGTTGTTGCCTTTTCCTTCATAGTTATGTGAAAAGATGAGAACAATCATCTGAGTATTAACGATCCTGATTGTTATAGAGTACAGATGATGACATCCAAGCATTTTCAGAGGTATCTGTCATCACAGTGTGAAGCAGAATTGGAAGTGAAAAAAGATTTTTAGTAGACAAGCAGTGTGTCTGTGTTCATCATACATTACATGTTTGCAGATACAAGTGGAATTCATACTACTATAAACTGTTGTTGAAAAGAGTTCTCACTTGATTACTTAAGTTGTTTAGGAGATACTTAAGTCTTTGTCAAAGGAAAACTTGGACCGGGTATCATCAGAATATATGAGGACATGACCTCACATTCCCAAAGTATCATTTAGGTGATTATGAGAAAACTAGTCACACATTTTACAAATGGAATGTGATCTCCTTTACTTTTGGGATTATTTGAATTTGCCATGCCACTCTTGTGTATGGTCTATTTTATTGTAAACATTTTGCTTGGGACTTATAGTATCTCCAAAATTATACTACACTCAAAATTTCCTTTTATCATTACTGTGGTATTATATACTTGTTATACCCCCATTGCTACCCTTAGAAAAATTACATAATGTTAAGGTATTCTTCTGAAAGTTTGTTCAGTCTCAGTGTATGTAAGTAAGGGAAGTGGATGAAGCATATCTTGTCATCACAAATAATTGTAGTGAATTACATTAGTGATTTATTTTATCAGTGTTTGTTTTGAATATTTGTGATAGATGATATTTTGCAATGTGGCAACTGTATTTAGCCACAATACAGTGAGTCACAATTTGCTAGTGAAGAAGTCTTGTCCTGCAGACAAAGTCCAGTAATGCTGCCAATAACTGAATTGTTGGGATGTTATAGTCAAAGTCAAGGTAAACTTTATTGCCATACAGATCAACACAGAGGAAAAAATGCATGTCACTGCACGAAATTTCGATACTCTGGCTCGTACCATGAGAATTATAGTTTACAGAAGGAAGATTAATAATAATTTAAAAATACTGAAGCAGAAATCAAAAATAAGTTACTAAAAATAAACACAATAAAGTATAATGTGTAAAGTGAGCTATGTAGATAACAATGACATATTGCACATAAATAATGTTTGTTTACCCATTTAGCAGGTTAGGCTATGGGTTTGTTTTTCAGCAGTCGTATAGCACATGGGAAGAAGCTATTATGGAATCTGGATGTCCTGCATCTAATGCTTCTGTAGCACTTCCTTGTTGGCAGGAGTTTGAACAGTCCATAGGCCGGATGATGTATATCCCTCAGTAGTTTTCGAACTCTGATAGGCCTTTTAAGTTTTGGAACAATTCCTAGGAGTGATAATATCTTTTAAATATGTAATTAGTTAAAATGACTATGAACTGAGCTACAAAGTACCAGTCATCAGTCCAAGTATGGTGCTACACTTTGAGGTATACAAAACAGGTGCTTAGTAATTTTTAAGCTCTTTTCAGCAGTGCACAGGTAAGGACAAGAGTTATCAAAAAATTGTAAATTATGTCCATCACAAAGAAGAAAGCAGTTTTTACATCAGTAAACATCTGCTTTTTTCCTAACATCTGTTTGCAATCTACCTGAAAAATCCTTCTAGCCAGACTATATATCTATGGGTTGATTTAATGGGATATACTGCAAAAAAAAGACAGAATTTCCAGGGCTTGGTAGTTTGCTAATATAAACTGTCTTGACTGAACTACTCAAAATATCAGTTTAAATTCTGGTTTAAATCTGAAGGGAATTGATTATGGTGATATACTTTGTCTATCATGACCATTTCCACCTAAAAAACTTTCTGCAATTTTCCAAGTTCCTAAATGATTAACTTAACTTATAGGATAATACTGTGGGTGGATCACATAATCAGTCTCTAATCTTCTCTCCTTTTATTTCTAGAAAGGATATTCAAGTTAAATGAAAGCAAAGCACAATAAAATCCCTGAAGTATTCACAGCCAGAACATCATATATTAAGTTTGTCCTTCTTAATATGAAAATCAGATTGTAACCTGGCCAAAAAATAAGCATTTTTAGCATTTTGCTTACATCATCTAGGAGTAGTCACAGGATATGCAAAGATACATAGACAAACTTCTAGTCCCTAAGGTTATACCAAAATAATACATCAATTAAACTAAATGTATACTTCCCAGCATTCCAATATATTTCCCCAAGGGCTTGGAGAGATTGTCTTGAGGTGTGAAGATTAGCTGTTTTCAGGCTCAGATCCATCAATGAATCCATCCATCTATCCACAATCCCTTTTTCCCACTTTTGCACATGGGGTTGGGGTGTAACTTCAACAGTGGCAACCGTTTAGAGCCAAGGTTTACATCAATGAATATTGCATTTAAATATCCTGCCTCCATCAGCCATCTAATGCCAATTTTATTTAAATGTGATGAGAGACTTAGGGACACAGGTGGACAGTGGTCTCACCTTCAATAACTATATCGCCACAACAGTCAGGAAATCCTTCTATGTGGCACACCTCATCACTAAAGGCTTTTCATCCAGAAAAAAGAAGGTCATTGTCCCACTGTACTCATCCCTCATTAGACCCATTATATAGTACAATGCCCTGTTTGATATGTACCTCACAAGACATCTGCAACAGCTGGAAAGGCCGCAGAAATACCTCACTAAAAGAATCACAGGCCTAAAGCAGATGCCCTATGCTGACCATCTAAAAAAACTCCAGTTATACTCTGTGGCATATCATCTACTCAGAGGCGATCTCTGCTTAACATACAAGGTTATGTCAAACGTTGTGCTGTTGGACTTGCTCCACTTAAAGAAATTCCAATCCCTCAGAGCCACACACTCCAGGGAGCTAAACCTTGTCATCACAATGAACAAAACATGCTGGAGGGATAGGTTCCTGACCCAATGACTCCCCATAATCTGGAATAAACTGCCCATACATGTCAAGCAGAGCGCCCCCTTGGCCTTCTTCAAAAGGAACCTTGATGATTGGATGGGAGATAGGAAATTCACCCTGGGGATCATGTCAGTCACCCTGCTAGACAGGGGTCCAGGAAAGTAAATAATGTGGGAAGAAATATCCAGGGAATTGTTATGGCTAGGCTTGTATAGGCCCTTGGGCAATAGTCTAGTATCAACCTATGAACATATGACCCTATAAATGATGATAAAACTCTAAAATGAGTTTGATATTACTAACAGAAGTGACATAAGGTAATGTCACAGTGCAGACATCTGGTGACTTCATCACAAAATTAGGCATCTCCTTCCACATGCAGACAGCACTTCATCCTAACTGGCCAGTCATGGGTAGAGGAGGATGGCAAACTCAATTGTTCTGCTTTATTAGCAGATTCTGTATACATCTTAAAGCCACAGTCTTATGCCAGTTTGGTCGGCACATGGTCACCCATACATGGTGCTCAGCACAGTCTGTAAAGAGGATCTGTAAGATGATTTTAAGTATCTCTGCAAGAGCTGTCTGAGGACACTGTTCTGCTTTAATAACTGTGCAGGTGAACACTGTGGGAATTAAATACATTACTATATAATAAAGTTCATTTGCAGATCAAAGCTTTGAACAAAACCAGTATTTTGTTTTTGTCTGTTGGCCTTTAAAAATGTCGTAATACTCTATACCCATATATCTATACCTATATCTGTATAGATATAAATATAGATATTATGGTGATAAGCATTTTTTCTGTAAACAGCATTTCTGAAATGCAGTTCTTTTTGCTGCTGTTTCAGACACAACTTTGAATTATTCTCCTCTTATCTCTGCTGGAATAGTTTAACTTAAATTACAGTTTTGCATCAAATTATTTTGGAGAATAAAAAAATCATTTTCTGAAATGTTCTAGTTTCTACATTTAGCATATCATTTCATCTGTCTTTTAAGAACTAACTGAAAAAGAAGCAAGTTTTAAACCATACTTTTATGAAGGTAAGTCTGAATTCTTTGCTGTATTTAGAGATTCAGTAACGCCTACACTAAGTATACACCATTCTGAGTGAACAGACAACACAGACATAACACACACCTTCTTCCTCCTAATTTTAGTTTTCCTACGGTTTTTCTTGCAGCTTTAAATATTGACAGGGATTCATAAAGGTTACCACAATGTGTAGACTACACGTACACTTTCTGTAATCTTTCTGAGTGGCTAGAAAAAATGTGATAAGAATGTTCTTGAATATATATTGCATACACATTAGTGTACACTTAATGTAGGCTTTATTGACTCTGGTCTCCTGCCAACAACCATGGTTATTAAACTGACAATGTTTTGTTAGTGTCTTGGGTAAAATAATTAGTTTTGCAGTCTTGATTTCAGAATCTGATAGTGAACATGAACTGTGTTAAGCAAATGCTGTTAATAATGAGTGAAACTTACCAGATGTGCATGTAGCTAATGATTGTTAGAAAAGCCTAGAGATACTGCATTCATTTGTTAAATGCAATCAGTATTTGGGCAAAAATGTGTTGAAAATAATAACCCAGTCATGGCTACCAGAGGTGCGCTGCATAAAATATTACCCCAGAAATACAGATTTCAGTGGCAGAGAAGTATCAACAATGTGCTCTACCTACTGGAATAGCCACAGCTTCTCCTTAACAAGCAACTTTTTTATATTTTAACACCACACCTCACAAAAATTCTAACTCCATCATGCATTTTTCAATTCTGATACCTTTTTGTGGCTACACTACTTCTTCATGCAGTTACTTCTGGTCATCCTCCTCTCTATCTGTTAAATAACGCTCCAGAGTGCTGCACATGAGTTGAACAGCCCACATAATAGGCTCTGTATTCCTGTTCTTCTCCTTCGGCAAAGTTGAATGTTATACAGACAAAGACACTGACCAACCTGACTTCTAACTTCAGTGGCATTGGAGTTTATGCCATATACTATTAAAGCCTGAGTCCTATTGCTTACCAGGTGTATTTTTCTTATGCTTAATGTGTACGATTCCAGATAAGTTTTTTTGAAATTAATATTGACCTATTATGTAGTCTCATGCCTAATACTTTGCTAAAATTGAAGTAGCCAATACCTGACAATCTTTTTCTGTGATATCATACTAGTTTATTGATTTATTATATTTACCTGGCAATACCTGACAATCTTCTTCTGTGATATCATACTACTTTATTGATTTATTATATTTACCTGGCATTATTTTTTCTAGTGTGAATCCATGTCACCTTGGATCCTGGGTCCCAATGGCTTGCACAAATTTCAAAATTCACTGTTTCAGTAAACATTCCATAAAGTCCTCTATGGCTGAGGTCAAACTGACTAATGGTGGTGGTAGTGGTGGGGTGCCAGACTTACATGTGACACATTAGTAACCCCAGCCTAATGCGTGATCACTAATGTGTGATTCTGGATCTTTAGATTTAAAAAGTGAAATTACATTATATTAGGGATTTCTCCTACCTTTGAGATACGGGGTGGCATTCATAGCCCTGTGCTACAAATATGGGCAGGGATAATTTGTGAATACTGCCAATATGCGTATATGTAAATGATGAAAGTATGAAGAAGCAACATTGATTAGAACTTGTCAGCCTCGCAATGAAATGCCCACAGCAATTTTACAAATCTCAAGCAGTGTTAAATGAGAACAAATACATGTAGATACACGCAGAATAATTTGTATACATGGAAAGTCAGGAATGGTATCAGGCATTTTCACCAGGAAGCTACGAGCATGAACTTATGTAAATTTCTCAAGAACTTCCACAAGAACCTGTGCTTAGCTAAGATGACTGCTGCCAGCCCATAGTTTAACAAACTATTCAGTGTAAAGGATGTTGTTATATGGCTACCCTGTTTTGGCTTTTATAAGTTTGGAAAGAGGGAGGATAGGTAGGCTGGAAACAGGGAGGAAGAGAAAGATGACAAGTGAAACAAAAAAACATCACAATAAGAGGACTGTGATAAAGAAAGTAGGACCGGAAGACACTATGTTTTTGGCAGAATGTCCTTTTTTCAATTTTTTTTAAATAGGAAAGTTGAGGCAGGTGAAGGGGGAGGGGTATAGATTGAGAGTGGGTTAGGAAAGAGTTATGAAAGACATAAACACAAAAGACAGACAATAAAAGAAAGGAGCACTATGGTGGGGTGACACTGGGAGGAGAACATCACATACATATCTCTGATAGGCAGAAAATGATGATGAAAAAATCCATGAGGCAGCTAAAAATATGTTACCATGGTTCATAGATTCATAGATTTTGGCCATTGTTGCCAGTGGCCAAGAATGCCTTGTGATTATCCCTAGCTCGGGAGGCTATTTTTACTTTGTAATTAGCTTTGGAGGACTTGACAAGATCTCCAATGTTTGTTTAAGTTAGAGAGTGATTTCTTCCTCTGCTGAGTCAGTTCCCTCTTATTCATGGACATTAGTTTCTTTCTCTTGTTTGTATAGCCTGTTTATACTAGGGGTGCACCTGCATGGCTTGTTTTTTTTTTGGCAAGACCTGGTTTTAATCTGGTCAGGTACAGATGATTCTATGCAACTGTTTAAATGGTTATACAGGGCATGGGTGCACACTGCTTCATAGGTGTCCATGTTAATTGTGTTTGAGGAGACTTTGAAACTTCTTATACGACCACTTAGTAGGAAATAATTTGTCTTTGAAAAAGTTGAGCTTGATGGGGCATCTGGTCATATAATTACATCAAACGAGGCTGATTTAGGGTCCAGACTTACCAGGGAGGACATCATACAGGTGTGGGAGCAATGCTGTCCCATGTTAGTGAGTACTGTGTCCAGGACATTTGAGCCTCTTCTGGGGGTACTGATTAGCTGTTCCAGATCATTTGCATTGACAAATTCTAAGAACCTCTGAGCCATTATGTTTGTGGTCATGTATATTTCCCAGTTGATGATATGATAATTAAAATCACCCATGATTAAGATGTTGCTCTGTATGGCAAGTGACTCCAGTAAGTCCAGGTATGCGGTATGCTTTTCCTGTTTCATGGTGGGGGACCTATAGTTAGCTATGATGTGGTAGAGGGCTTTGCCTATAGTTAACTGGACATGAAGTAGCTCAAGAGAGTCATACTGTTTGACCAGTCTAGAAGTGTACTTATCCATAATGAAGATGGATACACCTCCTCCTGTCATTCTCTCATGCTTAGTTTGTTGTCTGAATGTATGGAAGGCATTGCAGCCCTGTATGGCCAGGGTGCTTTCTGTGCCTTTGAACTATGTCTCTGAGACTGCACAGATGTCAGCATCTTCCAAAGTAAGTAGTGTTTCCAGGGAGTGCAGTTTTTTGTTTAGACTCCTAGCATTAAGCAAAAGTACCTTAAGTTTATTGTTATGTTGGAAAGTTGATTATTTTGACACTACCTAAAAAGACACAGTTGGGGGTGTCTAATGCCTTTGCCAGTATCTGAAAGCCTAGAAGAGACAGGTGCAGACCATCTCTGGCAAAGCAGTGTGGCCTGTTGACCATGTCTTCCCAGGCTGACAGATAGTGTATCCCCTTGGACTGATACCAGAAGCTAATCCAAGTGTTAAAGTCAATCATGTTTTGTTTGTATTGTGGCATCATCCTTGGAGAAATTAGAATGCTGTTTAAGGCTAGGTTTATACATGCCGGTGACACATAATCTGAGAGCTCAGACATGTCTCTTTTCATATAGTCCAGTGAGGTATGTCTCAAGTCATTCACCCACACATGGACTATGACAGAGTCATACCAGTATTTGTGGTTGAGTGACTTGAGTGCTTGAGTGACTTGACAGATCCTGGAACTTGACAGGCAGCTAACTGTAACCCACTCCTTTTCCAACCTGGTGAGGGGAACATCCATGTGTCTCAGAATGGAGTCACCTATGACCAATACATTAGGTTTTGTGGTCTTATGCCTTAAGAACTTATTTGCTGAGAGCTTGGAGTGTGTGTTATTATGTGCTATGGTGCTATGGTTGTTGTTTTGCATTGTTATGTGTGAAATTGGTTTCCTTTTGGGAGGCCTTTGATTTTTTGGTAACCTCTGCATATGTGGATTTATGTGTCGTGTCCTTATTTAGTGTGGGAAGTGTGCATGTGTGCTAACAACCTATTTGGTCTTTGATTTGTCCTTATGTAAGACTCTTGCCTCCAATTTCATAGTGTAACTATATCTCTCACAAAAGGTATTTGTTTGTTTCAGGAGTAAATGGATGTCAGTATACATGGGACAACTGCTGCATTGCCTCTGGATGCCCATGGCTATAAGGCTGGCCAGAGAGATGATGAGAAATTGCTCATCCATAACAGCAGGCTCTTACTGTATGTTTTATTAGGTAAGAGAATGGGTTATTTGACAGGACTGTGTTTGTAGTGCTGACACTACAAGAGGGACATATACTTTGTGTAGGCTAAAGAAGATCAATAAGGCAGTGCTGCTCAGTGCACAACTGAGTTGCTCCTAAAGCAGTAGAGAAGTTTGAAGGGTTTTACTGATAGCTGTTTAGGGAAAAACAGAGCTTCTAGGCATTTGCATCTGTACAGGGCACTGCTAACTGCTTCTGCATGAAGAGCATCAATGCACAAATGCAAGGCTTAAATACAAGCAAAGAGAAACAAGTTTTAAGTTAACTACCAATCAGGAAAGCACACAATAAGCCTTTTACCAGCAATCCCCAACTCAAACAGGTTAGATCATCACACATTTGCCACAAGGGTGCAGAAAAAACACCTTTTTAATGTAGAATAGCTGGTTTGGAACCCAAGTGTAACAAGAACACACAAATTATCTACAAGAATCCTACAACTAACAGATACAATGTAATACAGTGCAATTAACTACTTAAAGCAGCAGCAAACAGTAGATTTTTTTAAACTGCTAAAGTACAGTCACAGTATATAAGAAAAGTACAAAAAAAATACTTACAGTCCTTTTGTGTTCTCACAGCTCAGATAGACCAGGTAAACACCTACTGCACACTAGATGAATAATGTATACTTCTTATAGGATCATAGGAGGTCACTAGGTTATTGGCCCTGAGGGCCTTATAAGCCTAACCAAGAGTTTAGACCATATTTAGACAAGTCAGCACCCAAAGACCCTATCTAACAGGGACGCAGGTGGAATCCCAGGGGTGTATTTTCTGTTTCTCATCCAATTATCCAGGTTGTGCTTAAAAAGGGATAATGAGGTACTCTGCTTGATGTGGAGAGGGAGTCTATTCCATAGATGGGGAAGTCTCTGAGATACAAATATTTCCCACCAATAAGTCCTATTGATATCACAGACCAGGTTGAGGTTGCACATATGGGTTGCTCAAGTGGAGCTTGACTTGTGGATATGCAGCAGTGCCATCAAGACGGGGTCTGAGATTGCTTTGTATACCAAACAGAGTTCACCTCTGAGGAGTCTGTATGAAAATGAGTAGAGGGTCAGGGCTTTTAGCCTGTCTGTGTAAGGTAGATGTTTGAGGCCCTGGATTCTTCTGGTGAGGAACCTTTGTGGTCTGTCAAGATGCTGCATGTGCTTTGCGCAGCACATGCCAAAGGGGGCGTTGTACTCAATAGTTGGCCTTATAATGGAAGAATACAGGCAAGTTATGACCTCTTTGCCCATGAATGAGATACCCTTATTTATAAGGTGGGCCATGCAGAAAGCTTTCCATACAACAGAAGTAACATGGTGGTCAAAAATCAGGTTGCAATCAACCTGGGTGCCTAAATCCCTCACTAATGATTGTGTTCTTAGGATGTTGTTATTAATGTGATAATATGTGGGTACATCACTCTTCCCAAAGGGGATGATGATGCATTTTTTGCAATTAAGCTTGAGGCCATTTTCTGGAACCAGTCATTTGTTTGGGTGAGACCCTCTTGGAGGATGTCCACATCACTTGGGGAATTGATGACCGCATCCAGCTTGAAGTCATCTGCAAACTTGGTCAGCCATAGCCCACTGGTTTTGGCCTGCACCTCAGAGAAGTATATCCCAAATAACAGAGACCCCAAGGCTGATCCTTAGGGTACACCGCTAGTTATGGGTCTACTGTTTAAGGTGGCTTCCCCTATTTTGATTAGGTGGGTTCTATCAGTGAGCCAGTTTGCTATCCATCTGGTAACATATGGATTGATGCCTACTTGGGAGAGTTTATATGCCCAAGTGGGGAAAAATGTTGAAGGCTTTGGCCAGGTCAAGGTAGGTGGTGTGCGCCGTCTTCTCCTCATCCATGGCTTTAGTGACTGTCTCAAGAAGTCAACCAGATTTAACAGATATGACTTCCCCTTGACAAAGCCAAACTGTGTGGGGTCAAGTGTTTGGAGGTTGCAAATGTCTCTGTTAATGAGATCCATGATATTCCATTCCATGGCCTTGCAGAACAGGCTAGTTAGGCTGATGGGTCTATAATTTCCTGGATTGGTGTAGGCTCCAATTTTGTGTAAAGGGATGATAGTGGCTGTCCTCCACTCAACTGGGACAAAGCTGGTACTCAGGCTTTGGTTGAATAGGGTTCTTAATGGTGCTGCAAGTTCATACCTGAGTTCATGAAGGATGCAACCTAGAATGTTATTGGGTCCCGTGGAGGCTGTATTTTTTGCTTTTGAGAGCGCAGTGATGACCTGTACCCTAGAGATAAGGGGTGGAGAGCATGTACTGGGGATGTCCTGATTTACTGATGGGGGTGACAGAGGGGAGAAGTTTTCACTGAATCTGTCAGCCAGTAGATTAGCTATATTTACAGCATTTGTGCATGCAGTGTCCTTGACCACCAGTTCTGAACTGATCTGGGTGCTTCCTTTGAGACTGCGGACATATGTGAAGAAGGCCTTATGATTGTCTCTAGTAGATGTGGCCAATCTATTTATTATTTATTTTATTTTTATTTTACATTTGTTCACCTGGAAAAGTCTGACTGAGCTGAGATAGCCCTTTTTCAGTGAAAGCCTGGGGAGAAAAGCTCCAAAACACTTATACAATACAATAGACAAAACTTTACAGTAGCAAGTAATCCAACATGGATGATAGAGTAACATTATTGGCAATTATTAATAACAAAGCTGTTGCAAACAAATATTTACAGTCATTAGAATCAGGCATGTAGATAGGACTCGGAGCTGGCTTTAGGGGATTTCACTAGTACTCTTATTTGTTTGTTCAGGCTAAGGAGAGATTGCTTCCAATTGGGCACCTACTCCTTCTTGGTCCTGGACAGCATTTTTTTTTCCTTTTGTTATAGAGTTTATTTATTGCAGATGTCCACCAGACAGGTTTACTCTTCCTTGTAGAGGATGATTTTGTCCTGTCAGATATTCCTGATTCCATGCATCTATATAAATGCTCATATGGTACTTTGGTGTAGATTTTGACATTGGTGCCAGTTCCTACAGAGGGGGAGGGGGCTGTGAATCTGTTTATACCATCCCTTGGGAGGTTGTAATCAGCTTTGGAGAAGTTTTTTTATTTGACCCAAGCTAGAGGTGGGGGGTCAGGGGAGATAGTGACTTCAAAAGGGGCCATTTTATGGTCGGATCTTACCAGGGTGGATGATACTGTAGGGGTGCTGCAGTAGTTACTAATGTTGGTTAATACCAAGTCCAAGATACTATCACCTCTTGTGGGGGTATCGACTAGCTGTTCCAAGGCATTTGAATTGATAAAATTGAGGAATCTCTGGGCATTTGTGTTCTGGCATGAGTAGTTCTTTTTCAGTCTATGCTTGGATAATTAAAGTCACCCAGGATCAGGGTAAAAGGTTGAATCTTGATAGATCTAAAGAGGTCCAGATAGGTGGAGTGGGCATCTCGAGTTAAATCTGGAGGCCTATAGCTAGCTATAATTTGAATAAGGGTCTTGTCAATGGTTAACTTCACCTGGAGTGTCCCCTCTGCATCATACTGTTTGATCAGCCTGGAGGTGTGTGTGTCTTTAATATATATTGAAACTCCACCTCCTTTGGCTTTGCTGCCCACAGTTTGACGTTTGAATGTATGATAGGATGAGTAACCAGGTAAGGCTGGGATGCTCACCACAGTGTAGAATCAGGTTTCTGTGACTGCACAAATGTCAGGATCTTCCAGGGTTAAGAATATTTGCAATGAGTGCAGTTTCATGTTTAGACTCCTAGCATTTAGCAGCATGACCTTTAATTTACGTTTTGTCGAAATTTTTATGTTGTTAGTATCAACATCATGACTTTGACTAAAAAAGGCACTATGGGGGAGGCAAGGGCCTTTGCCAGAAGCCTGAAGCCCAAGTGAGATAGATGCAGGCCATCTCTAGCAAGGCATCATGGTATGTTGATCATATCTTTCCATTCTGTCTGGTACTGGATCCCCCTGGAATGATACCAGAAACTAAGCCAATTGTTAAAGTCAGTCATTTTCTGTTTGTAGTGAGGCATCAATCTTGGTGATGGTAGAATGCTGCTTAAGGCTAGGGACATACCTGCCTGCGACAAATATTCAGTGAACTCAATCATGTCTTTCTTCATATAGTCCAGAGAGGTACGTCTCAAGTTGTTGACGCCAACATGGACTATGACAGAGTCATAACAGTATCGGTTGTTGAGAGACTGAAGTGCGTGTGTGAAATTGTGGATTCTGGCACCTGACAAACAACTAACCGTGACTTTCTCCTTATCCGGCCTGGTGAGAGGCACATCTGCGTGTCTCACAATGGAGTTTTCTTTGACTAATATGTTGGGTTTATGGTTAGCCCTTAGTGGTTGTGAGACACTGGTGTGTGGACTATGCATGGTATGTGGTGTGGAGGGTTGTGGAGTTCGCATGTGTTTTTGCCTCTGAGGTCTCCTTTGTTTGGGTTTATTTTTGTTGAGAACATCAGCATATGTTGGTATGTATTGTGTAGTCATGGGTGGTGTTTGAGGTATAGTGATTGTGTTGACAACCTTCTCAGTGCCAGGTATACTGGCTTGTGAGGGAGAGAGCATGGACTCTAGCTTCTTTATGTAACTACATCTCTCACAAATTGTGTTCCTAGGTGGTAGTAGTAGATGGCTGTTCATGTTCATGAGGCAGTTGCTACACTGTCTCAGGATGCCCATATCAACCAGGCTGTCAGAAGAAACCATAGGACATTGTCCATCCATATTTGTCAGAATCTCAGGGAAAGAGACCAGGAAGAGCTAAGGGGTAGACCTAAAGACCAAGTGCTTAAACCAAAACTAAGAGGCTTAGAATAACACTTAAACATTTAAACAGGCTAAAAACAAGCAGTAATAAATGCAGCAGAGAAGATGTAATTGAACACTTTAGAGAACAAGTAGCAGAAAAAAACAAGATAAAGTAATAGAGTAGGAGAAGGAAACACAAATACTGTAAAAACAGCTGAATAAAGGATTTTTTTATTTTGGTAAGTGGAAAGGGAGAAAGGAGGAACAGAAGATATTCAAGCTTAAGAAACTAAGGGGGCTGGCCTTCCCAAATGTTCTCTCTGTATTAGGTAGAATGAGTTAAGGACACTGGACTGGGAGGAGTGTCCCAGATCAACTTTAGAGTTGGGGCAGGCAACTGCAAAGCCACCAAGTATGCTACAGATACTAGCTACACTATTTTAGACAGAAAACACTGCAGAAATGCTTATTACAGCAGAAAAACAGCAGTGAGACACTAAATGAAAGTTTTAAACAGATAAAGAAGCAAGAAGACTCTAGAGAATGCTTTTAACTCCATGCAAATCAGTTATATGATACACTCCTTGGCAGGAAATCAGAACAATTAAACAGATCTTTAACAAATGGAGAAAATTTCCAGTTAATATCTTTCACACAGTGAAACTGGATAAAAATACTTTACAGTGTAACAGTAACCAAAAGTGATTTAACAGGCCCTGTAAGGCAAAGAATTTCAGTACAACAGTGCAGATTAGTTTATAGCAATAAAATACAGTAAAAGTAGGCAGCAGACAATAAAAAGTGCTATAAATGGTTAGAATAAGCAGTGGTACATTATTTCAGGACAACAGATTACCCTTTATTTTTGACCTATGTATTTATTTCTAGTGAAGACATGTTGCATTTTGGATCGCCATTTTGAGGTTCTCTAATAGCAACAACACTTATCATCATCACAATACCCCTCTGTTACAGCATGGTTTACTATCAAATAATGAAACGTGAAAATAACTTCCGATGAAAAGACTGACTCACATGTGTGATTTTGGCATGAGGAAGAGGTCAGAATGTTGCAAATTTACTTCTGGTTGCAAATTCAACCTTTGTCAACATCCATAGAATGCAGTTCAATACTGCACATCACGTGATGTAAAGTGTTTACAAGGGGCAAGCCCCCCTGCAACCCCTACACGCCCCACAGATTATATATTCCAACTCTGAGATCACACTACAGTGGGGAAAAGGGTATATTTCCTGATCTGCAATGTACCGTGATCTCTAGTAGTAAGGTCAACCACATATGTGCAAATTCACAGTGAATTTGCAACAAGGAATGGTCACAGACTTGAAGGTCGGAAATATAGGATGCTGCAAAATGACTTTCAACATTCCTGTTGTCACCGAACCTTCATTATCCATTTTGATATTAAACCTTACAGCATATCAAAGGAACTTACCCAGTCTATCAGGGTCTCACACCTGAAATCTAGTATCCTCATTTTTGATTGACTTATCCCAACATTGTCTGGTGATCAACTGTTTTGAAATAGCCACCCATTTCCACACCTGCGATCAACTACCACTAACCATATGAGAACAATGACGGGAGAATTGCTCTGTCATGAGAACAGTAACAGATTATCTAAGGATTACTCCCTGTAAGGAATCAAGATTCAGCTTGGTGTTTGATTTGGTCATTAGCTATATGATTACTGTATGTGTTTGCCACATATGGGCCTTTCCATGAAGCTGTTTTGCAGCTGTGTAGTAAGAGGTGTTAACACAAAGTAGTTTGGAAACACAGTGGTGACAGAGCAGTCACGTGTCTGCATGACAGTAACAGCATGTAGGCAATGACAAATTCCCTACTGTCAATATGCTGAACCACCTACCACTGATTTTGAAACCTATGCTGACCTCCTGGTGTAGAATGTGATGAGAAAAGTCTATCTCCATGACTGTGTTGACCATGTTCAATTGCTTTTGCAGTATAGGCAGACAAAAGTAAACATTTCCTTTTGCTGAATGTGGATTTCAGTAAGGTAACAAATGCTGCAGAAGCCACATCTTCATCTGAGAGTGGGGAAAAGAGAGGATGACCAAGTCATGTGTCATATCTTTCCAATATCCAGTCATTCTACTAGCAACTGACTGAAATTACAGTAGTGACTTCCACACATTTACAAGTAACAATTACAATGCCAGCATGAAGTGAATTTTACATTGAGTCCAGGAAGAACGCACTAACATTTGATGTGATACAAAAATTACATATGTGGTTGGAAATAATGCCTACTATAAGTGGAAAATGCTCTTCATATATACCAACCAACCACAGATGGATCTTCTTATCATGTTGTAAAATCATGCTTCCACGTGTCCTTCAGCTACTGTATCTCATTTACTCACACCTTTCGTTCAGCTGCTGCTGTCTAACATCCTCACACTTTTAAAACCAACCATTTTTGATTCTCCAAGCATGCCTGGCAGGTATATGCTGTACACATCTTTTTTCATTACAGTTCCTATCAGTTTATCATGGATATGGTTGTGGCACCCGTGCCCTGGCCCAGTAATCATGGAGCTTTGATCCTCACCGCTAACACCAGTGAGGGGTGTCCATATAGGGAAAGGATAATAAATACACACACAGTAAAGTACAATTTCTTTTATGAGCACACAGAGATCACAGTCAGTCTGGGGCTGGTTTCTCCCTTTTTCTCCAGGTCCCCAATAAGACTCCCCACTGGCACAGCTATAGGGTCCAGATCTCAGCCTAGTGGGCAAGCTAAAAACTCCAGCAACCTCTCTGTCCCAGTGCTTCATGTCCCTGCCTAAATACCACACACACACTCACACACACACACACACACACACACACACACACACACACACACACACACACACACACACACACACACACACACACACACACTTTGAAATAAGAGTTATATACAACTACACAGACACTCCTGAGGAAGGCTGGCATAGGTTCTCCAGGTGTGCCCCTTTTCTGCCCAGTCTAAAAGGTAGTACCAGCTGCCACCACCCACTAATATCAGCTACTCAAAGGCCCTTCTGAAAGGGTGTACAATTATTACTGTGCACTATAATTATCCAAATGGTAAGTGTGACTGAACAGTCAAGGCTTATTAGAGTGACTTGGTATAGTATCACTATATACATGCAATGTACTCTTAGAGCTTAAATTATCTCTACACAAAACAGCCACAGTTGAAAGGCTAAAAAATATTTAATAATAAATAATTAAAACACAAGACAATACGTCTTACTACACAGTGCCAGTCAGGAATTCAGAGATCACAGAGAAATACTTAAAATAATACCATAGAAAAGTTCTGACATCACAAAAAAACACTTAGTCTAATCTTCCTAATTCCTAGCTATTTCTAAGAGAAAACACAGTTCTAAATAACTTACATCTAGAGCATTACAGTGCTGGTTATGTTGGAAGCTCTCAAGACAAAATGCTCAGAGCTATCTGATTATCTCTTTAAATTAATAACACAAAGCTGCTTCACATGACATCATTCTTCACACTTCTCTGGTGTTCCCAGGCTAACAGAAACTACATTTACATTCTTTACACATGGACAGAAGCCAGAGCAATAAAGGACATTTATACATCCAAATTCTAGCCATTAACTCTGGTCTTAAAACAATAGGCATGGTGCCTCCCTCTAGACATAAGATCAATGGTTGTAAGATACTTAGCCCCACACAGCTGCTCTAAGACCTCATCTGTCCTAGACATAGGGTAAGCATCTGACTCTGTGTGACTATTTCATTTCCTGTAGTTCACACAGCACATGGTGCTGCCATTCTTCTTTGGCACCAGCACCACTTGGTAGGCCCAGGGACTGTTGGACTCTTGAATTACCCCTAGTTCCAAAATATCCTGTACCTCCTCCATCAGAGTCTGTTTGACTCTCTCAGGCACCCTATAAGGGGCCTGGCTAATAGGCCTTTGGGGTCCTGTATCCACCTGGTGCTGCACCAGGTGGGTGCACCCTGATTTCCCTGTGAACATGTCCCCAAACTCCTGTAACACTACTCAGATTTCTCGAACCTGGGTAGGAGATAGCTGCTTGGACATTGCTACCCCTTCCACTGAGGTGTCAGTCCGAGCCTCACTGAGGAGATCAGTCACCAGATCGCCCTCAGGCTCCTCCTGCAATCCACTGCAAATGCTCTGCACAAGGGCCTGCCTATTGCGGTAAGGTTTCATCATGTTAATATGGTACACTCTGTGCCCCTGCCTCCTGCCTAGCAGTTCCACCATCTAGTTAACATCACTTACCTTTCTTACCACCTTGTAGGGTCCCTCCCAAGCTGCTTGCACCTTGTTGTGTCTGACAGGAATGAGAACCATTACCTGCTACCCCACAACATACTCTCTAGCTCAGGCATTCCTGTCGTCCCACACTTTTTTCTGTTGTTGGGCTTCTGTCAGGTTCTTCTGGGCCAAGCCCATGAGTTCCGTGAGCCTTGTCCTGAGGTTTTGGACATATGCCACAACAGACTCCTTGTGAGGTTCACACTCACCTTCCCACTCATCCCGAATTAAATCTAGAGGTCCCCTCACCCTATGCCCATACAGCAACTCAAAGGGTGAAAAACCTGTGGATTGCTGGGAAACCTCTCTGTAAGCAAACAACAGATGAGGAAAATATTTGTCACACTACCTCTTAAACTGATATGCAAATGCCTGTAGCATGGACTTGATTGTAGAGTTTAACTGCTCAACAAGACCATTAGTCTGGGGATGGTAGGGGGTGGTCTTCAGGTGCTTCACCCCACAGGACTTCCACAGACAAGCCAGCAGGTCTGATATGAAATTGGCACCTCTGTCAGTCAGTATTTATTTTGGGAAACCTACTATGCTGAAAATCTCTAACAAAGCATTTGCCACTGCTTCTGCCTCAATGGAGGACAAAGCCACTGCCTCAGGGTATCATGTAGCATAATCCACTACCACTAGAATATACTTTTTTGCTGTGGAACTTGGGGTACTCAGAGTCCCCATAATATCCATAGCTACCCTCTGAAGTGGTTCCTAAACCACAAGCAAAGGCATCAAAGGAGCTCTCACCTTGTCTCCTGCCTTACCTACCTTTTGGCACTGCTCACAGGTCCTTCAGTATCCTGTTACATCTCTGGAAATTCCAGGCCAATAGACGTTCTGCAAAATATGTTTCTTTGTACATTTTATGCCCATATGACCTGCAAAGGGAATATCATGAGCTATGGCTAGAAGCACCAGACGGTAGGCTCTAAGCACTACCAATTGCTGTACCCTCTCACCTTCTAGCCTTCCCTCAGGGGTCCACTCTCTATACAGTAACCCTTTGTCCACGTATACAGATTCCCCCTCACCCTTGAGAATCAGGTGCATCACAAGCTACCTGCCTCAGGTCTTACAATGTAGGGTCTGAGAGCTGAGCCTGTCTCAACTTTCTCTTTGTAACTCTTCCCAGCTCCCCTTCCACAGGAAGTCTGGCATCCTTTGACAGTGGTGCCTCACTGTCAGCCTGGGTACTACTACTCACCTCTACCTTTGCAGTCACTCTGTCCAAGGGAACATCAGTACCCACAAGCAGCTGTGGCTCACCTTCAGTGCCACTGCTACACAGTAGCTCCCTCCCTGAAATAACCACCTCATCAGTCCTGGCTGCAAGTATGCAGTCTGTCTGGTTCTCCCCCAGGCTACCAGACCCACATGCTTGTCTCCAAGCCTGACTGCATGTAACTGCACAAGCACATGGTACTGCACTATCAAAATCATTCCCTATCAGGACATCTACAGGGATATCCTCAAACACACCTACTTGCTGGTTTCCTTTTCCACCCTCCCAGTCAAGGGGAACCCTAGCCAAAGGTATTTACAATGGGGTCCCTCCTAAAGCTCTGACTGGAGTAGACTTCCCAGGCAAGTAGTGCTCCACTGTAACCATTGCAGGCTTTACAATGGTTATTTCAGAGGCTGTGTCTCTGTTAGCAATGGCCTCTTTGCCATTCACTACAATAGGATATAACCTCTTGTGGTAGTTTGGTACCCATTGTTGTCTCAAGACAACCTATTGTTTGCATTTTGTCTTTCCCAATTACTGACTCTCTCTCCTTTTGTTCCCGATCTTGCCTTCATGGACATCTGTATGCCACATGGCCCCACTGGTTACATTCAAAACATTTAACCCTATGTCCTGGACATGTACCTGGACTAGTGGATTCCCCTGCTACTGACAGATTCTGTTGTGGCAGTCTGTGCTGCCAACCATGGGTTTCTTTAGACCAATGAGCAGTACAGGTGGTCCCTTTCCTGTGCAGGGATGCCCTGCTTGCTAGGTATAGATCTCCCTTCATCCCTAACTCATCTGATGTAGCACGTTGTCTATCAGCTAACCAGATCTGCATGTCCTCAAGCAAAGTGCTAAGGGCTTGTTCCCTCACCAAAACGTCTGCCAGTCCTTCAAGTGGTGACCTGACATCCACTCACCCACCTATGAAAATAAGAGCTCATTTCACCAACATATTCACTCAAATTTTCATCTGCCTTGCATCTATGCTCACAAAACCATTTCCTGTATGTTTCAGGTGTTAACTTAAAACATTCAAACAAATGATTTTTAACAGCAGTATAATCAAAATATTCACAATCAGCAGGTTTAGACAACACAGTTACAGCTTTGCCATGGAGTAAGGGGGTCAGGAGCTGTACCCAGAGCCTTTGATCAACATCATACTATTTACATACCCTCTCAAAATATGAAGGAAACTATCAAAATGATCCCCTCTTTAAACTGCAGAAGAAATTTGCAGACCTTTTGTGCTTCTGGGGTCCAATTACTCTTTTCCCCATTACCTCCATGACTCTGGTGAAGAGTCAGCATCTCCCTCTCATGCTGCTTCTGCCTCTCCTTTTCCTCAGCTTCCAGGTGTAGCAGTTTCTCATTCTCCTCAGCCTGCAAACATCTGTCTCTCAGCTGCATCTGTTTCCAAACATCTGGCCTCCAACTCAAGTCTGTTTAGCTGCAGATGGATTTTTAAGTCCTCTGTAGAAAGGTTGAGCTGTCCAATCTCTGAGGGTGGTACATCTCCACTGGCAGTCTGATCGTCCTCTTGGTTGCTGTTTTCTGATGCATCTGTGACCAAAGCTGCAATCATGTCTGCCTTAGTCAGGTTTCCATGGCCCACTCCCCTAGCCTGACACATCTCAGCCAGCTGGCTCCTTGTCAGATTTCCGCACTTCTCTGCTGACATGCTGCCTGCTCTCCCCGAGTGACTAAGTTAACAAAAGAAATAAAACAATTGTGATCTGAACTCTGAGTATTCACTGCATGGCTGATTTAGAGTACAAAACACCTTCAGTGATCACTGTACACAAGCTACAGGAAATCACTCTACCCACAACACTACAAGCCAATTAGTATATGCCAACCAATTAATATGTGGTGTGGAAATCTCACCACTGCCAAATAATTAATATGTGATGCCCATGCCCTGGCTCAGCAATCAATGAGCCTCAATCCTCACCACTAACACCAGTGAGGGGCATCCATATAGTGAAAGGATAATAAATACACACACAGTAAAGTACAATTTCCCTTATGAGCACACAGAGATCACAGTCAGTCTGGGGCTGGTTTCTCCCTTTCTCTCCAGGTCCCCAATAAGACTTCCCACTGGCACAGCTATAGGGTCCAGATCTCAGCCTAGTGGGCAAGCTAAAAACTCCAGCAACCTCTCTGTCCAACCAGTGCTTCATGTCCATGCCTAAGTACCACACACACACACACACACACACACACACACACACACACACACACTTTGAAATAAGTGTTATATACAACTACAAAGACACTCCTGAGGAAGGCTGGCATAGGTTCTTCAGGTGTGCCCCTTTTCTGCCCAGTCTAAAAGGTAGTACCAGCTGCCACCACCCACTAATATCAGCTACTCAAAGGCCCTTCTGAAAGCGTGTACAATTATTACTGTGCACTATAATTATCCAAATGGTAAGTGTGACTGAACAGTCAAGGCTTATTAGAGTGACTTGGTACAGTATCACTATATACATGCAATGTACTCTTAGAGCTTAAATTATCTCTACACAAAACAGCCACAGTTGAAAGGTTAAAAAATATTTAATAATAAATAATAAAAACACAAGACAATACATCTTACCACACAGTGCCAGTCAGGAATTCAGGGATCACAGAGAAATACTTAAAATAATACCATAGAAAAGTTCTGACATCACAAAAAAACACTTAGTCTAATCTTCCTAATTCCTAGCTATTTCTAAGAGAAAACACAGTTCTAAATAACTTACATCTAGAGCATTACAGTGCTGGTTATGTTGGATGCTCTCAAGACAAAATGCTCAGAGCTATCTGATTATCTCTTTAAATTAATAACACAAAGCTGCTTCACATGACATCATTCTTCACACTTCTCTGGTGTTCCCAGGCTAACAGAAACTACATTTACATTCTTTACACATGGACAGAAGCCAGAGCAATAAAGGACATTTATACATCCAAATTCTAGCCATTAACTCTGGTCTTAAAACAATAGGCATGATGCCTCCCTCTAGACATATCGATTCTGAATTTTGACATCAAAGACAGTCATAAAATGCTTGCCTTGGCTTTCTTACAGCAGAGTGCACCATTGTTACATTTTTGCAGTTCAATATCCAATGCATTCTTTTCACATTTAAGAGAACAAGCCTGTGGCTTCCATTAATATTTACAAATGACAGAATTATCTACAAAATTCTATCTGGCTAGGCTGGTAGCCCTCACCTGTCTTCACACATCTCCTCCCTGAAGAACTCAAGCAAGTTTTTCAAGTGACCCTTGAGAAATGCTGCTTGAGAGGGTTAGGTCTGTCTGAGTATACCTTATCCCATTCCCTGTCTTGAAAGCCCATCTGTGTTGGCATTGCTAATCCCACTGTGATGCTGCATTGACATATCATATGCTTGCAACCCTAGGCTCCACTTTAACAACTTGGCATTTTGCTGACTGGCTCTCTGTAACCATGTTAGGGGGTTGTGACCTATCACTACAGTGAATTCTCTTCTATACAGATAAGGCTGAAGTTTCTGCAGTGCCCACAGTATGGCTAGACATTCCTTTTCTACAGCTGGATAGCATTCCTCCCTAGGTTGGCGCCTATGACTGAGATAAACCACTGGGTGCTCTTCTCCCTCTGAAGAAATCTGGCTAAGTACAGCCCCCACTCCATGGTTTGAAGCATCCACCTGCACAACAATTTCTTTGCTGTAATCTGGACTGGCTAACACAGGGGGTCCTCCCAAAGCTCCTTCAAGCTTCTGGAATGCCTGCTCACATGCTCTGGTCCACACTACGTTATCTGGCCTATTCTTCCTTGTCAGGTCTGTGAGGGGAGCAGCTATGGTACTATAACTGGGGACGAACTTTCTGTAGTACCCCACGGTCTCCAAGAATGCTCTCATCTGCTTTTTGGTAACAGGTGCAGGCCATGCCTGAATGGCTTCTACTTTGGCAGGTTCTGGCCTGATCTTACCACTCCCCACTCTATGTCCCAGGTAGAAGACCTATGCCATACCCACTTGACATTTACTTGGCTTAATGGTCACCCTGCCCTTTGTAGTCTGCCCAGCACTTCCCTGACATGTTGAAGGTGTTCTTGCCAGGAATGGCTGTAGATGGCAATATCATAAAGGTAAGCAAGGGCAAACCCTCCTGCTTCTGCTAGGATATGATCTATCAGCCTCTGGAAAGTCACTGGGGCATTTTTCATCCCAAAGGGCATCTTTGTGAACTCATATAAGGCAAAAGAAGTCAAAATGGCTGACTTCTCTCTAGCAGTGGGAGTCAAGGGCACCTGCCAGTATCCCTTGGTAAGATCAATGGTTGTAAGATACTTAGCCCCACACAGCTGCTCTAAGACGTCATCTGTCCTAGACATAGGGTAAGCATCTGACTCTGTGTGACTATTTCATTTCCTGTAGTCCACACCGAACATGGTGCTGCCATTCTTCTTTGGCACCAGCACCACTTGGGAGGCCCAGGGAATGTTGGACTCTTGAATTACCCCTAGTTCCAACATATCCTGTATCTCCTCCATCAGAGTCTGTTTGACTCTCTCAGGCACCCTCTAAGGGGCCTGGCTAATAGGCCTTTGGGGTCCTGTATCCACCTGGTGCTGCACCAGGTGGGTGCACCCTGATTTCCCTGTGAACATGTCCCCATACTCCTGTAACACTACTCAGATTTCTCGAACCTGGGTAGGAGATAGCTGCTTGGACATTGCTACCCCTTACACTGAGGTGTCAGTCCGAGCCTCACTGAGGAGATCAGTCACCAGATTGCCCTCAGGCTCCTCCTGCAATCCACTGCAAATGCTCTGCACAAGGGCCTGCCTATTGTGGTAAGGTTTCATCATGTTAATATGGTACACTCTGTGCCCCTGCTTCCTGCCTACCAGTTCCACCATCTAGTTAACATCACTTACCTTTCTTACCACCTTGTAGGGTCCCTCCCAAGCTGCTTGCACCTTGTTGTGTCTGACAGGAATGAGAACCATTACCTGCTACCCCACAACATACTCTCTAGCTCAGGCATTCCTGTGGTCCCACACTTTTTTCTGTTGTTGGGCTTCTGTCAGGTTCTCCTGGGCCAAGCCCATGAGTTCCGTGAGCCTTGTCCTGAGGTTTAGGACATATGCCACAACAGACTCCTTGTGAGGTTCACACTCACCTTCTCACTCATCCTGAATTAAATCTAGAGGTCCCCTCACCCTATGCCCATACAGCAACTCAAAGGGTGAAAAACCTGTGGATTGCTGGGAAACCTCTCTGTAAGCAAACAACAGATGAGGAAAATATTTGTCACACTCCCTCTTAAACTGGTATGCAAATGCCTGTAGCATGGACTTGATTGTAGAGTTTAACTGCTCAACAAGACCATTAGTCTGGGGATGGTAGGGGGTGGTCTTCAGGTGCTTCACCCCACAGGACTTCCACAGACAAGCCAGCAGGTCTGATATGAAATTGGCACCTCTGTCAGTCAGTATTTATTTTGGGAAACCTACTATGCTGAAAATCTCTAACAAAGCATTTGCCACTGTTTCTGCCTCAATGGAGGACAAAGCCACTGCCTCAGGGTATCATGTAGCATAATCCACTACCACTAGGATATACTTTTTTGCTGTGGAACTTGGGGTACTCAGAGTCCCCATAATATCCATAGCTACCCTCTGAAGTGGTTCCTCAACCACAAGCAAAGGCATCAAAGGAGCTCTCACCTTGTCTCCTGCCTTGCCTACCTTTTGGCACTGCTCACAGGTCCTTCAGTATCCTGTTACATCTCTGGAAATTCCAGGCCAATAGATGTTCTGCATAATATGTTTCTTTGTACATTTTATGCCCATATGACCTGCAAAGGGAATATCATGCGCTATGGCTAGAAGCACCAGAAGGTAGGCTCTAAGCACTACCAACTGCTGTACCCTCTCACCTTCTAGCCCTCCCTCAGGGGTCCACTCTCTATACAGTAACTCTTTGTCCAAGTATACAGATTCCCCCTCACCCTTGAGAATCAGGTGCATCACAAGCTACCTGCCTCAGGTCTTACAATGTAGGGTCTGAGAGCTGAGCCTGTCTCAACTTTCTCTTTGTAACCCTTCCCAGCTCCCTTTCCACAGGAAGTCTGGCATCCTCTGACAGTGGTGCATCACTGTCAGCCTGTGTACTACTACTCACCTCTATATTTGCAGTCACTCTGTCCAAGGGAACATCAGTACCCACAAGCAGCTGTGGCTCACCTTCAGTGCCACTGCTACACAGTAGCTCCCTCCCTGAAATAACCACCTCATCAGTCCTGGCTGCAAGTATGCAGTCTGTCTGGATCTCCCCCAGGCTACCAGACCCACATGCTTGTCTCCAAACCTGACTGCATGTTACTGCACAAGCACATGGTACTGCACTATCAAAATCATTCCCTATCAGGGCATCTACAGGGATATCCTCAAACACACCTACTTGCTGGTTTCCTTTTCCACCCTCCCAGTCAAGGGGAACCCTAGCCAAAGGTATATACAATGGGGTCCCTTCTAAAGCTCTGACTGGAGTAGACTGCCCAGGCAAGTAGTGCTCCACTGTTACCATTGCAGGCTTTACAATGGTTATTTCAGAGGTTGTGTCTCTGTTAGCAATGGCCTCTTTGCCATTCACTACAATAGGATATAACCTCTTGTGGTAGTTTGGTACCCATTGTTGTCCCAAGACAACCTATTATTTGCATTTTGTCTTTCCCACTTACTGACTCTCTCTCCTTTTGTTCCCCATCTTGCCTTCATGGACATCTGTATGCCACATGGCCCCACTGGTTACATTCAAAACATTTAACCCTATGTCCTAGACATGTACCTGGACTAGTGGATTCCCCTGCTACTGACAGATTCTGTTGTGGCAGTCTGTGCTGCCCACCATGGGTTTCTTTAGACCCATGAGCAGTACAGGTGGTCCCTTTCCTGTGCAGGGATGCCCTGCTTGCTAGGTATAAATCTCCCTTCATCCCTAATTCATCTGATGTAGCACATTGTCTATCAGCTAACCAGATCCACATGTCCTCAGGCAAAGTGCTAAGGGCTTGTTCCCTCACCAAAACATCTGCCAGTCCTTCAAGTGGTGACCTGACATCCACTCACCCACCTATGAAAATAAGTGCTCATTTCAGCAACATATTCACACAAATTTTTATCTGCCTTGCATCTATGCTCACAAAACCATTTCCTGTATTTTTCAGGTGTTAGCTTAAAACATTCAAACAAATGATTTTTAACAGCAGTATAATCAAAATATTCACAATCAGCAGGTTTAGACAACACAGTTACAGCTTTACCATGGAGTAAGGGGGTCAGGAGCTGTACCCAGAGCCTTTGATCAACATCATACTATTTACATACCCTCTCAAAATATGAAGGAAACTATCAAAATTACCCCTTCTTTAAACTGCAGAAGAAATTTACAGACCTTTTGTGCTTCTGGGGTCCAATTACTCTTTTCCCCATTACCTCCATGACTCTGGTGAAGAGTCAGCATCTCCCTCTCATGCTGCCTCTGCCTCTCCTTTTCCTCAGCTTCCAGGTGTAGCAGTTTCTCTTTCTCCTCAGCCTGCAAACATCTGTCTCTCAGCTGCATCTGTTTCCAAACGTCTGGCCTCCAACTCAAGTCTGTTTAGCTGCAGATGGATTTTTAAGTCCTCTGTAGAAAGGTTGAGCTGTCCAATCTCTGAGGGTGGTACATCTCCACTGGCAGTCTGATCGTCCTCTTGGTTGCTGTTTTCTGATGCAGCTGTGACCAAAGCTGCAATCATGTCTGCCTTAGTCAGGTTTCCATGGACCAGTCCCCTAGCCTGACACATCTCAGCCAGCTGGCTCCTTGTCAGATTTCCGTACTCCTCTGCTGACATGCTGCCTGCTCTCCCCAACTGACTAAGTTAACAAAAGAAATAAAACAATTGTGATCTGAACTCTGAGTATTCACTACATGGCTGATTTAGAGTACAAAACACCTTCAGTGATCACTGTACACAAGCTACAGGAAATCACTCTACCCACACCACTACAAGCCAATTAGTATATGCCAACCAATTAATATGTGGTGTGGAAATCTCACCACTGCCAAATAATTAATATGTGATGCCCATGCCCTGGCCCAGCAATCAAGGAGCCTCAATCCTCACCACTAACACCAGTGAGGGGCATCCATATAGGGAAAGGATAATAAATACTCACACAGTAAATTACAATTTCCCGTAAGAGCACACAGAGATCACAGTCAGTCTTGGGCTGGTTTATCCCTTTCTCTATAGGTACCCAATAAGACTCCCCACTGGTACAGCTATAGGGTTCAGATCTCAGCCTAGTGGGAAAGCTAAAACCTCCAGAACCCTCTCTGTCCAACCAGTGCTTCGTGTTCCTACCTAAGTAGCTGACACACATACACTTTGAGATAAGAGTTATATACAACCACACAGACACTCCTGGGAAAGGCTGGCATAAGTTCTCCAGCTGTGTCACTTTTCTGCCCAGTCTAAAAGGTAGTACCAGCTGACACCACCCACAAATATCAAGTACTCAAAGGCCCTTCTGAAAGGGTGTCCAATTATTACTGTACAATATTGTTATCCAAATGGTAAGTGTGACTGAACAGTCAATGCTTATTATAGTGACTTGGTACAGTATCACTATATACATGCAATATACTCTTAGAGCTTAAATTATCTCTACACAAAACAGCCACAGTTGAAAGGTTTAAAAAATATTTAATAATAAATAAAAAAACACAAGACAATACGTCTTACTACACAGTGCCAGTCAGGAATTCAGAGATCACAGAGAAATACTTAAAATAATACCATAGAAAAGTTCTGACATCACAGAAAACACAGTTCTAAATAACTTACATCTACAGCAAGAGAGTGCTGGTGATGTTGAATGTTCTCAAGGCAAAATACTCAGAGCTCTCTGATTATCTCTTTAAATTGATAACACAGAGCTGCTTCACAAGACATAATTCTTCACACTTCTCTGGTGTTCGCTGGCTAACAGAAACTACATTTACATTCTTTACATATGGACAGAAACCAGAGCAATAAAGGACATGTATACATCTAAATTCTAGTCATTAACTCTGGTCTTAAAACAATAGGCAGAATGCCTCCCTCTAGACATATCGGCTCCAAATTTTGACATCAAAGACAGTCATAAAATGCTTGACTTAACTTTCTTACAGCAGAGTGCACTGTTGTGACATTTTTGCAGTTCAATATCCAGTACAGTCTTTTCACATTTAGGAGAACAAGTTTGTGGTTTACAATAATATTTACAAATGACAGAATTATCTACAAAATTCTATCTGGCTAGGCTGGCAGCCTTCACCTATCTTCATAATGGTATGTGTAGTATTACAGTAATTCACGTTTACAGTGGTGCACTAAGTTATGTCAAAGGCTCACTAAATGCAATACTTGCTGAATTATGTTTAGTCTAAGCCTGTACATTTAGTAATGGGGGTGTGGCTCTGTATGTGTTAGTGGTGGATTTGGGTATGTATGCACTTGGGAAGGGAATATGTTTGCCCCACCAATATACAATACATTATATGTATGTGGGTTCTTGCACTCAACCACACATTTCCTGGATATGCAGAAGTGGGTGCTGATATGGCACCCTTCTAGAAAATGTCTTGGTTTTCGGCTTTTTCTCATTTTCATTATCTTTTACATTTTGTTTTCCTGTTTACATTCTACAAAATACCCCTTTCTGCACACTCCTCCCAAATATCCTGCACCTCTGTTGCTATACTGGTTACCATCCCTTGCCCTAAAAGATATTCC
>NC_056732.1:1140621589-1140826589 GCF_019279795.1 Protopterus annectens | reverse complement strand
TAAAGGCAACAATCTGGCAATGATTTTGATCAGTTCCCCCATTAGTTTTCAGATTTCTCCTTGATTCTTGAACTAAGATGCTAAGAGAAATTTTGGGGGTTGCAATGGGTTGACCACTATATTCTGACTGTAGTGAACTGAGATGAACAATTCCTGCATGGTGATTATGTATTTATTAATTTACTTGTTTGATCACAACCAAGCACCTGAGGTATACAGCCACAGTCATACAAGTGGCTATACTGGATGGCCACGTTTGTGTGTGTTTGTGTGTGTTTGTGTGTGTGTGTGTGTGTGTGTGTGTGTGTGTGTGTGTGTGTGTGTGTGTGTGTGTGTGTGTGTGTGTGTGTGTGTGTCTGTGTGTGTGTGTGTGTGTGTGTGTATAGACACAGAAACACATACTTTTCATATATATATATATATATATATATATATATATATATATATATATATATGTGTGTGTGTGTGTGTGTGTGTGTGTGTGTGTGTGTGTGTGTGTGTGTATATATAGAGAGAGAGACTGGAAGCCAACCTAAAGTTCCATCAAAGGCAGTATTCCTTGTACCTAAAATCAATGAATGCCACTCCTCAAAAACAAAAAACTTTGATCCACAAAGGATTGAAAAATAAACAAAACAAATGTTTTTGCAGGGGCCAACCCCCCATAATACCCTATGTGCGGGGACTGTGCACCCCTACCCTACTAAGTGTATATACGAACTCAGAGATCATATTACAGGTAGGAAAGGAAATATTCTCCAATCCCCACTGTACTGAGATCTCTAACTTAAACAGCTGGCATTTTTCAAGCAGCTCCCTACCCGGATGATATAAACACTAATTGCTGAAACTATAGTCACCCTTAAACATACACGCACACAGACACACACACACACACACACACACACACACACACACACACACACACACACACACACACACACACACACATATATATATATATATATATATATATGTATATATCACACACACACACACACACACACACACACACACACACACACACACGTGTGTGTGTGTGTGTGTGTCTACTTGTCTGGGCTAGCCATCCAGCAGTGTAAGCATTGGGTCTTGGTGCTTTGGTCCATATTAATGTGACAACCCAACCTCATGTATTTCATGCATGGGGCTGATGTAGATGCTCTCTTCTGTCATAGGTTCATAGGTTCATAGGTAGGTACTAGGCTATCGGCCCTGATGCCTATATAAGCCTAGCCAAAAAAGTTCTCTGGCTTTCGCCACGCAAGAAAGTCATTTTCCTGCAGCCCTATCTAGCAGAGCCACAGAAGTGATCCCAGGGGTGAATTTCCTATTTCCCATATAATTGTCAATATTTTTCTTAAAGAGGGCTAATGAGGAGCTTTGCTGACATGAATGGGTAGTCTTTTCCAGAGCATGGGAAGTCTCTGGGACAGGAATCTATCCCTCCAACATATTCTATTTATTGTGGTGGCATGGTTTAGGTCATTGGAGCATGTGGCTCAGAAGGCGATAAGCGATGGAGTAGAGCTGGAGTATTTTGAGACAGTTGGCATCTGTTTGAGGTAGGTAATCCTTTTAGTGAGGTATTTCTGTGGCCTTTCTAGTTGTTGTAGATGTTTTGCGAGGTACATGCCAAATGGGGCATTGTACTCTATAATGGGTCTGATAACAGATGAGTAGAGAGGAACAATGATCTCTTTTTTTCTGCAGGTGAACCCGTTTGTGATGAGGTCTGCCACGTAGAAGGATTTCCTGACTACTGTGGTGATGTGATTATCAAAGGAGAGACTAGTGTCCACCTGTGTCCCAAGGTCTCTTATCACACTTTCAGTATATAGTAGGCTACTGCCTATGTGGTAGTTTATGGGTACAGTGTTTTTCCAAAAGTGGATAACAATGCACTTTTGGCATTGAGCTTGAGGCCATGACGTTGACACCAAGCATCAGTCTCAGTAAGCCCTCTTTGTAGAATGTCCACATCCTTAGGTGAATCTATTATGGCACCTAGTTTGCAGTCATCTGCGAACTTCATTAGCCAAAGACCTGCTGTATTAGCCTGGACTTCTGAGAAGTAGATGCCAAACAGGAGAGGATCCAGGACTGACCCCTGTGGTACTCCACTTGTCACTGGTCTGAAGTTGGATTTGGAATCAGCTACTTTCACTGTGTAGGTTCTGTCAGTGATCCAGGGATTTATGCCCAGTCTAGTGAGTTTATCTATAATTCCAGAGTGGGAGATGGTGCCGAAAGCCTTGGTGAGGTCAAGATAGTCTGTGTGCACCACCTTACCCCCGTCCAGGGCTCTGGTGATTGCTTCAAAGAAGTCAATCAGGTTTAGGAGACATAACCTACCTTTTACAAACCCAAACTGAGTGGGGTCCAGAGTTTGGAGGTTACCTATGTCTTGTTTATAAGCTCCAAGATGATATGTTCCATGGCCTTGCAGACCAGGCTCATCAGGCTAATGGGGTGGTAGTTCCTGGGGTCCGTGGTGGTGCCCCCTTTGTGGAGTGGGATAACCATCACTGTGCACCATTTAGTAGGCACAAAGCCTGAAGTGAGACTATGATTGAACATGGTACTTAGGTGGGGTGCCAGTTCATTCTGTAGTTCGTGCAGAACACAACCTGGGATGTTGTCAGGTCCCATGGATGCTGTGTTCTTGGCTTTGGAGAGTGCGGTCTTTACTTGTGTAGTCATGATTACAGGGGTTTTGCATTCTTCCGGTATAGTGATGGGCACTTTGGGGAGTGAGGGGGGGTGGTTTGCACTGAACCTGTCTGCCTGGATGTTGTCAATATCAGTTGGTTCTGTATATCTAGTGCCAGTGTGCTGTAGGTCAGAAGCTCAGGGCAGATCTGAGTGTCGCCATTGAGATCCTTGACATAGCTGTAGAATTCTTTGTGGTTGTCTTTAGAATCAGTGGCAATTTTATTTTTGCAGCTAGCTTTGGAGGATTTTATGAGGGATCTCAGCTTCTTACTGAGGCTAACTAGGGAATTCCTGCAATCGGGATTTTGCTCTTTTTTTGCAACAGCTTCTTCCTTCTGTTGTGGAGTTTGTTTATAGCAAGGGACCACCAGATTGGCTTCATTTTTTTGGAGGATAGCATCTTGGTTCTGTCGGGGATGGCATGATCCATGTATTCGTGTATGTGCTTATACAGTGCATTTGTATAGGATTCAGCAGTCGTATCTCTATTTTCTGTCTGTATGGGTGTCATGAAGCTTGCCATTTCTGTGTTAAGAAGCATAAAGCTGGCTTTCGAGATGTTTTTTACGGTGGTTTCCTTAATGGGGGGTGGGGGCGGGATATTAATGTCTAGGGTGATTAGCTTGTGGTCGGATCTGACCAGCGAGGAGTTGACCTCTGGCATCCCTGAATTATTTATTTATGAATTTATTGACTGGGGTAAAACACTAATCCAAATGGACCATTTTCAGCTTCAGCCCAGGTGTATTAGATCAATTTTTTGTATAACATATTGGTATATTCCTTGTAAAGTTTGTGTTTTTTTTTCTAGTAAATCAGTAGGAATTGCAGTCAGTAATTGATGACAGACATTTGAGTTTCAGACTTAACAGACTTCAAAAAAAAGCTTGCTGATACAAAGCCTGTAATTCTAATACGTTTCTAAGTATATAAAAGCTATGTCATAGTTGTCGCTGATTTTGTTCCTTCAGCCACCATTATTTTTATCTTTCTCCTTGATTCTTGAGATACAGTGTTAAGATATATGTGAGGTTGGGGTTGCCCTCAGCACTGAGCTGAGAAGATAAAATCCTCACCTAAAAGCAGCAAGTCAGTGAGATTATTTTCACTTTCTATCACAGTCAAACGTCAATATTTTACTCAATAAGTGGCTGCCTATGGCAGTCTGGACAGGATGAGTGTGACCGCAACTGATTGTTAAAAGAGTGTTGTGTTGAGCAAAGACACTGTTTGGTTCTCTGGTTGTATTTTTGGCTGTGATTTCATCTGCATTGAGTCTGCATGTATTCCCTCTTTCTGTGAGGCTTTTATCCATGTGCATCCTTCAGCTGTCTAACATATGCCTCTAGCAATTTGCACTTTTACTTTTGCCACAGTCTAATACAAGAGGATTACCCAGAAGGCAAATATTTCTCTTTGGATGGGCAGGAAGGCAGGTATGATACCCATATAGCATATGTGTATCCCTACATTTGTCCTCTTAGTTTTTTGGGGAATTCAACTACCAAAAAAGCAAACACAGCTGAGTGGTAAAACAAAGACAATAAAACTCAAATACCACTGGAAAAATAAACTGGAAACAGGAAAGAGCCACATGTATTTAAGGCTTTAATTATGCTGCTTAAATATGTGTGGCTCTCTTCTGTGTTCCAGTTTATTTTTCCAGTGGTATTTGAGGTTTATTATTTTTGTGCGAATTACCTTTTAGTTAACTTTGAATTTTAAGCTTTAGACACAACTTATGTTTCCTTGAAGGAAAAAGTAAGACTTAACTTTCATTACTCACTTATGATCTTTTGTTCATATGATCATAGGATTATAAGAGGTTACTAGGCTAATGACCCTAGGGCCCTTACAACCCTAACCAAGTTTTACCCTTATTTACACCATCAGCACCTATCACCTCTGTCCAAGAGGGACATAGGTGGAACCTCTGGGGTGAATTTATGGTTACCCATCCAGTCGCCCAGATTGCGTTTGAAGAGGGCCAATGAGGTACTCTGCTTAACATGTCTGTTCCAAAGATGTGGTAACCTCTGAGAGACAAATCTGTCTCTCCAGCAGGTTCTATTAATGTCACATACCAGGTTAAGGTGATTAAAGAGAATAACTTGTGTACCATTTGACTTACGGATATGCCACATTTCCAATAAAGCAGAGTCAAATATTGCCTTATATGCAAAGCAGACATCACCTCTGAGTAGTTTTCATAAAATTGCAATGATTTCAGACTATCCTCATAGGAAAGATGCTGAAGACCTTGAATTTTCCTTGTGAGGAACCTTTGTGGTCTCTCCAGTTGCTGCAGGTGCTTGGAAAGGTACATTGTACTCAGTTTTTGGCCTGATGAGGGAAGAGTACAGGGAGTTTATGCCTTCTTTTTTTCTGGAGGTAATGCCCTACATAGGTTCATAGATTAGTACTAGGCTAACTATCCTTGTGGACCATTTCAAGCCTAGCCACTTACCCCATGTGAGAATCAAACCCTGCACCTTGTGTTCGTAAGGTAAACACCTTAACCATTATGCCATCCTCCCACCTGAGGATGAGATGAGATGAGATGAGCAATATAGAATGCCCTTCTTTCCCACTGTAGAGACATGGTGATCAAAAGTAAGGTTGTTGTCAACCTGTGTGCCCAGGTGTCTCACCACTGATTGCATACTTAGTGTGTAGTTATTAATGTGATAGTTAGCAAGAACATCACTCTTACTAAAAGGTATGATAATACATTTTTTGCATTGATTTTAAGGCTATGACTTTGGCACCAGTCATTTGTTTGCATAAGACCCTCTTCTAGGATGTTGATATTGTTTGGAGATTCTATGACAGCTCCTAGTTTGCTGTCATCAGCAAACGTTGTCAGCTACAGACCTTTCATTTTTGCTTGTACTTTGGAGAAATAGGTTCCAAACATTAGATGTGCCAGGACTGATCCTTGTAGAACACCACTGGTTACAGGTCTGCTGTTGGAGGTGGATTCCCCTATTTTGACTATATGGGTTCTATCAGTGAGCCAGTTACAGATCCATCTAACAATATAAGGGTTGATACCTAGCTGGGTGAGTTTGTCAATGATGCTTGAGTTGGGATAGTGTCAAAAGCCCTGACTAAGTCTAGGTAGGCTGTATGCAAATATTTCCCCTCATCAAAGGCCTTGGTGACTGTCTCAAAGAAGTCCACCAGGTTTAACAGGCATGATCTCACTTTGACAAATCCAAACAGAGTAGGATCTAGTATTTGGAGATTACTAATATCTTTGTTGATAAGGCCCATGATGATTCTCTCCATTACCTTGCAGATAAGGCTAGTCAGGCTAATAGGTCTATAGTTTCTAGGGTCAGTGGAAGCACCGCCTTTGTGCAAGGGGATAATGGTAGCCTTTTTACATTCAGCTCAGATGAAGCCAGTGCATAGACTATAATTGAAAAGAGTACCCAATGGCATTGCTAATTCTTGCTTGAGCCCATGTAGAATGCAGCCTGGGATGTTATCAGGTCCCTTCGATGCCGTGTTTCTGACCTTAGAGAGGGCATTCACAACTTGCTCTTTAGAGATACATGGTAGAGGACAGTTGGTAGGGATGTATTGGGGTAAGTGTGATGAAGAAAGGATACTGAAGTTTTCACAGAATCTGTTGGCTGACAGTTTAGCAATGTCCACAGATTTGCTATATGTGGTATATTTAACTACCAGTTCTGCACAAATCTGGCCCTTTCCTTTTAGGTTACAGATGTAACTAAAGAATGCCTTATGGTTGTCTTTAGTTGAGGAAGCTAATTTGAATTTGTAGTTAGCATTGAAGGGCTTCACAAGAAGTCTTATTTGCTTGTTTAAGCTGAGGAAGGAGTGTTTCCAGTTTAGGGCTCATTCCCCCTTACTCTTAGACAGCAATTTCTTCCTTTTGTAAACCCTGTTAATGGCAGTTGTCCACCAGGCAGGTTGGCTCTTCCTTGAGGAGCTTGTTTTGGTCTTATCAGATATGGCTGAGTCAATGCAGTTGTTTGGGTGTTTGTATAAAGCATTTGTATAGATCTTAACATAGTTGCCAGTTCCATCTGAAGATGGAGGTGCAGATGAGCTATTTACACCATTCCATAAGATGTTCTAATCTGCTTTGGAGAAGTTTTTTAGTTTAGTTGGTGCTGGGGGGCACATGTGATAGTTACTTTGAATGAGAATGATTTGTGGTCAGATCTCACCAGAGGAAGACCTGACAGTGGGGGGGGGTGCTACAGTGGCCTCCCATATTGGTAAGCACCAGATCCAGGATGCTGGCACCCCTTGTGGGTGTGTTAACTAACTGGCCCAGGGCACTGGAGTTAAAGAATTCAAGAAACCTTTGAGCAAGTGAGTTTATGCATGAGTAATTTCCCCAGTCAATGGACGGGTAGTTAAATTTGCCCATAACCATGGTGTTTGGCTGTATCTTGATAGACTCAAGTAGCTCCAAATAGGCAGACTTGGTGTCCTGATTCATGGGGGAGAGTTGTAGCTGTCAATGACTTGAATAGGTGTTCTACCAGCAGTTAATTGCACCTGAAGTAGCTTCAGGGAATCATGCTGTCTAACCAATCTGGAGGTATATTTATTTTTAATGAATATTGGTACACTGCCTCCTTTAGTTTTCACACCTTCAGTTTGTGTTCTTAACATGTGGAAGGAGGTGCAGCCCAATATGTCTAGGGTATTCTCCACAGCCTTGAACTAGGGATCTATGACTGTGCAAATGTCTGTCTTATGAGGACTGCTTCCGGTGAATGCAGTTTCATGTTAAGACACCTAGCATTTAGCAGCAAAACCTTGAGGTTGTTTTTAGATGGAGTTTTTACATCAGGAATTTTATCCTTGAGACACTGCCTAAAAAAGGCAAGAGACTTGGCCAGTAGTAAAAATCTCAAGTGTGACAGATGAAAGCCACCTTTAATTTAAAAAGTTGTAAAAAAAGCTGTAAGATTCACATCAGAGCATATAGAATCTATTTATTCTGGGGGACTAGCGACACTGATGCCTCTGGCTTAATTCCTTTACAGATTTCAGACATATTACAGTAGAATCATGTCCTGTTAGACTGTGTTAAAAGCATGGGGGAAAGCTTAACAGTAAGACAAAGTGTGTAAAAGCAAGAAAAAAGTAATCTCTCTGTATGGCATGGGTCCAGGATGAGGGGAAAATAGAACAGGGGCATTTGGTAAGTGTAGGGAGGACTAATGTGCAGTAGAGCGTCCACAGAGTCCTTTGTCTAGACCTCCATTTGATTGCAGTCAGTCATGTGAGGTATATATATTCAGTAAAGTTGTTAAACTGAGTGAGTGCATGCTAAGGAAGTCTGTGGCTGAAATTAATTTCTGGATCTTTTGTTGAACTTAGGCAATGGCATTGATCTACTGTAATAGAACCCAGCAAATCCCATTTAGCTCCACCTTTTCAGTTGCTTCATGCAGCCCCCACCCCTTTCCTTGTAATTACCAGCTACCACTGCCTTTAGGAAAGAAAAGTGATGAACAGAGATTAGGAGTGCTGAGGATTTGTTCATTCACAGGATAAGGTAGTCAGGAGTGTGCAATGAGCATGAAGCATATTTGGTAGAAAAATACCATTTCATGTCTAAGCATTCTTTTCACCAAGAGTATTGCTATTGTTTTTGTTATGGTTAGGTCCAGTTCAGGAAATAAATACTTGGGAAAGACCACTATTAGAAATAAACAAGTTAAGATATGGACAAAGATATTCTGACAAATTTTAATTTAGGTAACCAAGCACAATGGAGTACAACTCTTGATGGTCCAGACTTGCTTTATTATAAGAAAACTATCACGTGTGTTTACTGAAAGCAAAATAAAAGGTGTAACAATGTACACCATTGTACAGTAATTCAGACATTATTACACCAATGGAAAAATCATTTCCTTCTGGTACAGGGTGATCAAGGTGACCTCAAGATAATTTTATAGCAGAAATAGGACTTTGCAACTTTGAGTAAAACACAAATTCCCAATTTCCTCAAAGCACTATCTGGTCAAGTGACTTGCTCAGGGTTACACGGGAGGCAAATGAAGACTGACAGAATTGGACCCTGAACTTGCTCATAAACAGGTAGTGGTCTTAACCACCCCCTGCACTAACTTCCAGAATCAAGAGAATAGAATGTGCAGTTTATGAGCCAAGATTGAAAATGGAGCAAATGTCTAAAGAAGGCAAGTAGTCCATCAGCTCATGGGCAGTAGAGCTGAGGCTTCAGCTCAGATGTATGGCAGAGAGAAAAGACAGAGCATGCAACCAGAATGAGTAGGAATGGGTTGTCTGAACTCTTAGCCATTGCAACTAGAAGGACTAAAATCTGAGAAGCTCACATAAAGCAAGATACAGCCAGAGACAACAGGGAGAATAACTTCCTGTATATGAAACAAAGGGTGTCCTACCAAAGTTGGGACTGCGGTCTTCAGAAATGGAAAGATGTGCTGTAGTCTATTACATCTGACACCTAAACAAGATGCCTGGGACATAAGAATGGAACTAAAGGCTAACCTCCTCAAACAAGCAAAGTGCTCATGCTTTAGCAAGGGCAGCAAGTAGCACACTTTCCAATAAACTGTAGCCATTACCCTACAACATAATTATCTTTGCACTTGGTGTCTCCTGTGAGATAAACGGGTTTAACATAGCGAGACAGCTTTAAAAAAAGCAACGGAGAAAGGAAGATCTCTGTTGCTTTTTTTAAAGTTATCTCGCTATGTTAAACTCCTTTAACATAGCGAGACACTTTCTAAAAAACAACGGAGATCTTGCTTTCGCCGTTGCTTCCACACACAGCTCTGATGTACTGCGTAAGCATACGCATGCGCAGTACATCAGAACTGCAGCAGAATACCAAACAGCTGCAGAAGGGCAGCACAGAGGCAATATACAATGCCATTGTTTAAGAAAAGTAAGTTTTTTTTTTCTTAAATAATGTCATTGTATAATAGCAATAACCCACTTCTGGGTGTGGGTAATGCTGGATTTACCCATAGTTGCCCTTGTTTGGCCACTCAGGCTTCACCCTCATGACCAAACCACACCAACCATGGGTAAATCCAACATTACCCACACCCAGGTGTGGGTTATTGCTTAAATAGAGTCTTTTCTTGTATGCATATGTGAGAAAGTGACACTGACTAGTTGAAAACAAATGAGTGGATATGGACGTGATCTATCTCAAGTTTTGGATTATGGTGTCATATTTTTATTCTTTATATATATGGTTAACAAAGACAGATGCTGCATGTATATTGCCAGTACAGATATAAATGAGGTAATTTCCAGTAGCTTTGAAGAATATAGTTAGTTGCTTATAACACGATACTCTAACTGTTTTGGAACTTCAAAGTGCTGCCTTTTCTTTTAAGCTTCTTTTAGATATGTTCTATATAAATGTTGTTTAGTAAACTTTTTAATAACTTTTGAAATATTTAGAACTAGAACATATTATTTCCTCTTATTATAAACATTTTCTAAGAATTTACTTTCTCTTACTTTACACATACCATTTAACTCAATAATTAACATATTATTTTAAGAGGTCAGAAAATCATTATACTGTAACTAACAAATAAAAGGAGCAGGCTGTGCTCAGTCTGTAGCTGCTGATTGTTCACATTTTCAACATTCTAGGTACTTTTGACATCCCTCTGCTAAATGTATATATAACTCTAATACATATGATAGTTTTTCTTTGCTTTTCAACTCATGCACAATTACCAATACAGAGGGATGGGTGGATAGGCACCTATTTGGGGTATAAGAGTTTAGAAGTTACTGCATCAGTTTTAAAGCTTAACACACTAACACACAAGTTTTATTACTATTTCTCTGCTTATCAGTCAATGAACATCATGATAAGTAAATTAATACATGGTATCAATAGACTCATGGAATGTTAAAGGGATAGTGGATAAAAAGAGAGAGATTTAATCATGCATCTCACATACCAAAGCAAGGCTAATGTAACCTTTCTGCATGTAAGTCACTTGGATGATCAACTCTGGGATAAGGAAAGGAAAAGGAAACGGTTAAGCAAATATTAGCTGCAGGCCATAAGTTTTGGACGGGAGCCATTATAATAAATAAATCTTTCCAAGGAGAAATTACTTCTTTTAAAGCGGATTCTAATGGAATATGGGTATTATTTACTAGCGAATATCATACTCTAAATAAACCTTTACTCTTTCTTAATATGTATACCCCCTGCTCTAATCAACATCTCTTCATTTATGAAATCTTTAATATACTAGCTAACCACCCAAATCCTTTGTATATTATTGGTGGGGACTGGAATGCTTTATTAAATCTAGACAAAGATAGATCACATAATGAAAATAGGCAGTCGCAACATACCACTATCACTATACAACTTGAAGAATTACAAAATACTTTTGAACTAACTGACCCCTATATTAAATTCCAATATGATGAAACAATATCAAGATTCACTTTCTTCTCAGCCACTCATAAAACCTGGTCCAGAATAGATACTTTTCTAATTTCCCAATCATTTCTTTCGAACAGACTAAATTATGTTGTATCACCTAGAACTATCTCAGACCATTCAAAAAGCAGTCTCTTAATAAATTTTCAAACGTATAAACAAAATGTTCCCTATTTCAATAATTGGACATTAAATCCTAAAATCATTCAAAACCAAGAAACAGCACAGGAAATCTAGAATATTATAGCCCAACTTCAAAATGACTTTATATCCACTCAAATTCCTTATGATATACAAATGGCGGCTACCAAAGTGGTCATTAGGGGTATAATTATCTAAAAATCTGCATGGTTCAAATAAAAGTACAATAGGAACTAGAAACTCAAATAAATATTGCTGAATTAGAACTTCAGAAAAAATACTCTAAAGACCTGGAGGAAAAAGTAATAGACTGGCAAAAGCAATTACACAAGCACTATCTAGAAAATATCTCAGTGTTAGAGTTTTAGTCCTTTTTGTGTGGTTTTGTTTGGTATCTGATATGTTTTTGGGTTAGGAGGTAGCTAGCAGACATGGTGATGGACATGGGTAACTCGGTAAGGATCTGTAGGATGATACAGGGGGGAGAAAAATCTCCCAGAAAACATATATAAACAATGACAGAAAACTTAAAAAACAGTCACAGTAAGTTTTAAATTGCAATACAAAGCATGAGATTTTACAAAACTAAAGCAGATTAAGAAAGTGAGAATGGGTAAAAATAAACTGAGACAGAGCAACAGAGAGACAGACAGACAGAGAGAGAGAGAGAGACAGAGAGAGAGAGAGAGACAGAGAGAGAGAGAGGAATGTATCATACAAATTCAGTAACAGAGGTTTATGATACAGTCTATTCTGGGAGACAGTAAGCAAAGACTGTACAAATAAACTGACGTACTCCCTTTTAGGGAAATAGCTGTACCTATAAAGGCTAATTGCAGTTTCTGGAAGCACGTACAAGAATGATGAAGTGCTATTATATTTTAGGTTCACAAATAATACCAACAGTATTGCTTGGGGAGGTATGAATGGCAGTTGAATGACAGTTTGATGACTGGGTTGTAAGGCTAAACATAGTTCATTTTCAGTGTAAATATCAGAAAAGCTCTATAGTATACCAGTCAGTAAGAGTGAGTGATGCAGCATCTGAAAAGAATGTACATGATAAAGGAAGCAAATACAAAAATTTTATTTTTATTTATTTTACATTTGTTGACCGGGATAATCTGTCTAGGTGGAAGCCCATTTTCATTTGAGGCCCAGGGAGAAAAGCTCCAAGAAAGTTACAATGTAGAGTTTACAAAGAAATTGCAGTAATATATAAAACAAAAATATTTAAGACAAGTAAAAGAATTATCAGATTATACAACAGGCACTTTTGCATAGGTAAAAGGCAGGTAATGACCATTAGTTTTTACAAAATGGAAAGAATAAATGTAATGATGTGATTGGCTGAAACAAGTTAAAAATCCATAGATATGAAACTTAACAATGCATGACAAAGGAACTATATAGGTATGATGTAAAGCATCTCAGGATATATGATTGTATTTAAATAATGTGACAGCAATTTAAATTAACTACCATTTATAAACTTCTAGGGAAAAAATCATACATTACAGGACTCAGATCCATTTTAGGATTTCTGCTACTCTTTTTAATTTCATAAAATCCCATACGAAAGGATAGCAAATGAAAGTACCTGTCCTATACCAACTCTTCTAATAAGAATTCATATATGACATGCGCCTGAGACTGTGTAAAGCAGAGCCACTGTTGTAGCAGGTGAATAACCCACTGACATTAAATATGATGTGTTTGCATTCTATTCATAGATTCATAGACTGTCACTGAGCTATTAACCCAAGGGGTGTTTCTAAGCCTAGCCAAATTTTCCTGAAAGAATAATGATGTCTTGCATCCAAATAGGACAGTGAAGGCCAGGCATTTATAAGCTACCTCTGTCCATAAGGGACACGGGTGCCAGGTCTGGTGTAAATTTCCTATTCCCCATCCACTTGTCTAGGTTGTGCTTAAACTGAGTAATAGACAAACTCAGCTTCACATGGATGGGAAGCCTATTTCGTAGTAGGGGTAGTCTCTGGGACAAATATCTGTCTCTCCGGCATGTTCCTTTTATGTCACAGACAAAATTCAGGACCCTAGACCTTGTATTTTTGGCACCCATTGACTTACAAATATGTAGAAGTTTGTGTATGCCTTTAAGACAGGCATAGATCACCCCTCAGCAATCTATAGGAGACTGAGTAGAGGGAATTGGCTTTTAGGAGCTCTGCATAAGGCAGGTTTATTACATCGTGTATTCTTTTTTGTAAGGAATCTTTGATGTCACTCTTGTTGCTGCATATGCCTAGTCAGGTGCATACTAAAGGGAAAATTGTACTTCATGATTGGTCTGATAAGGGCAGAGTACAGTGGGATGATGACCTCTTTAGTTCCAGATGCCATGCCCTTACTTATAAGTTGTGCAACAAAAAACAATTTCCTCAGTACTGTGACCACATGGTGGTCAAAGGTAAGGCTACTGTTTACATGCATACCCAGATTCCTGGCCACTGGGTCACCTCTTAAGAGTGTATTTATCAACATGGTAATTAGCTAGGATGGTTGGGGGTACAATTATGCATTTCTTAGCATTAAGATTAAGACCATGGCTTTGGCACCATTTATTAGTCAATATAGACCTTCTTGAAGAATGCTAGTGTCTGCAGGGCAGTTGATGATAACCCCCAGCTTGCAATCATCAGCAAACTTAGTCAGCCATAAACCTTCAGCATTTACTTCCATTTCAGAGAAATAGATGCCAAAAAGGAGTGTGACATATACCGAGCCCTGGGGCACTCCTCTAGTGACTGGCCTCTTGGTGGAGGTTGCCTCACCTATTTTGACATCCTGGGTCCTGTAAGTGAACCAGTTGGCTATCCAGCAGGTAATAAAAGTGTTTATAACTAAATTATTGGCTTGTCTATAATGTCTGAGTGGGGTATTGTATCAAAAGCCTTAGCCAGGTTGAGTTAGGCTGTGCACACAGTCTTATCCTCATCCGATGCTTGCTCCCCTCTCAAAAAAATTCACCAGATTTACTAGGCAGGACCTTCCTTTAACAAAGCCGAACTGTGAAGGATCCAGCATTTGCAGGTTATCTATATCCTCATTTATCATGTCCATGATAACTTTTTCCATGGCCTTACATATATGAGGCTGGTAAGACGTATGGGCCTGTAGCTGTCCGGATCAGTGTTTGAACCTAATTTGTGTAAATGAATGACTGTAGCCATCTCCCATTCCTTGGGCACAAAGCCTGACTGAAGGCTCCAGTTGAAAAGTGATTCAAGTGGACCGGCTAGTTCATGTTTCATTCTATTTATTAAACATCCCAGGATGTTATTGCGGCCCACCAATGCAGTGTTTTTGGCCTTGAAAAGTGCATTAATGACCTGTTCTCTAGTAATGGTTGGGGGAATTGTGTTATGTGGTATTTCCATTGGATTATCGAGGTGGAGGGGTGTGAGGTGAAATATGAGTTGAACCTGTCATTCAAAAGGTTGGCAATGGCTACCGGTTCAGTGTGGGTGATACCATTTACAATAAGTTCTGAGCATTATTATGTATTTCGTCTGAGATTACGGACATAGCTGGTTGTCTTTTGCCTGAGAAGCTATTTTTTCTTCAAATGGAGCCTTTGAAGTATTCATTAATCCTCTTAGCTGCCTGTTAAAATTGGTCAGGGGGCTTTCAGTGTGTACGGCTTTGTTCTGATTGTGCTTGGCCAAGATTTTATGTCTTTTGTTGTATAACCAATTGATAGTGTGATTCCTCCAGGGTGGCTTGTCTCTTGAGTTTGTCTTATTCTTAATGCAACTGGGGTCAGCTCAGTCTATACAGCTATCAGTATGGCTGTACAGAGATTTTGTAAATAGCTCAGTGTATTCTATAGTGTTTACTGGATTTGGGGGTGCTTGAAATTTAGCCAAGGTGTTGCTTTGTAGAGAGAGGTTAGCTTTGGAATAGTTCCTAATGGGTTTTGGTTTTGCTGGATCCCCAGATTTAATTTTTATTTCAAGTAATACTGCCTTATGGTCAGTCTTGACAAGAAAAGATATTACATTGGGTGGGGAACATTGGCCGCCATGTTCATGAGTACAAGGTCAAGGATGTGTGTACCCCTAGTAGAACAATGGACCAAATGTTCCACAATGTTGATATTAACAAAGTTTAGGAATCACTGGGCTTGTGCATTAGAAGTGGTGCAGTATTCCCAATCTATAGAGAGCTAGTTGAGATCCCACATGAATATTGTATTGGGTTGAACAGTGAGGGATCCTAGTACATTGAGATTGGTAATATGGGTTTCCTGGAACATGGAAAGAGACATACATGTTGCAAGGATATGGTACGGCACCCTGTTTATGGTGAGTTGCACATGTATGAGTTCTAGTGTGTGAGATTAGTCTTAATATAGACTGACACTCCTCCACCATTAGTTCCTTCCTGTACAGTAGCTTGTCTAAAGGTATAAAAGGCAATATAACCTTGAATTACTGGGGTACTCTCAGCAACTTTAAACCATGTGTCCATTACTATACAGATGTCTACACTCTCCAGGGAGAGAAAGGCTTGCAGGGAGTGGAGCTTCTTGTTAAGACTTCCAGCATTGAGTAGTACCAGCTTCAGATATTCCTTCATAGGTTCAGTTAAGTTGGTAGATAATTAAATCAAAAAGTGCTTCAACAAACTATTTGTTTAAGGGTGTGCACACTTTTGTAACCAGCTTATTGTACGTTTTTTTCTTTTTTATATTTTTCCCCTAACAGATTTGTTTGTTTTTCAATTGAATTGTACAGGTTATAGGTCATATTAAAGTTGGAAAAAGTTTTGAAATGATTTATTGTGGTCTCATTTTTTTATATCACAAAAACCTGGCATTTTAACAGGGGCGTGTAAACTTGTTATATCCACTGCACTATATGTTTTATTAAGAATAAGTGGGGTGTCAGTGTACATGAGGCAGTTGCTGCATTGCCTTAGAATACCCATCTCAACTTGACTGGCCACAGAGCGAGTCAGGCAGGGCATATCCATGGTCACTGATCTACTAAGGAGGAGTGAGGAAAACTTAAACATTGAATAAGTCAGTAAGACAAGCAACTTGATGAACAATGGTCAGCTATGAGCAAACTAGATGCTCTGATAGTTAAAACAAAATCTGTCTAGACGGTAATGCCACACAAGTGCAGACCACAGACCAGCATAAATACACTTAGAATAACAGGCACCGTTAGCCTTCACCAGAAATTCTCATCTCAGAAAGGTGAAGGCTACCCTCTCCTCTCACAAGATTGTAGACCACAAACCTTCCTAATGTAAAATACCTGGTTTGGAGCCCAAGTGCTTAAAAAAAACTAAGACACTTTCAAAATTAATGACACAATAAGCTTCAGCCAACAATGCTCAGCTCAGAAGGGTGTAGGCTATCCTGTCCTGCCACAAGAGTTTAGACTAAAAAATCTTCCTAATGTAAAATAACTGGTTTGGAGCCCACATGCTTAAATCAGAACAAAAACACTTAAAATAACAGCAATAATAAGCCTTCACCAGCAATTCCCAGTTCAGAACGGTGGAGGCTACTCTCTCGTCCAACAAGACTGTAGACCACAAACTTTTTTAATGCAAAATAACTGGCCTGAAGGCCAAGCACTTAAACCAGAACTAAGACACTTTTAGAATAATAGGCACAACAAGCTTTCAAGCAGCAGTTCCCAACTTAGAAGGATTTAAGCTACCTCACCTGCTACAAGAGTGTTGACTGCAAAATGTAAGATAACTAATTTGAAGCCCAAGTGCTTAAATCAAAACTAAGTAACTTAGAATAACAGGCAACTAACAAGCAGTAATAAAAGCAGCAGAATAAATGCAACTAAACACTTTAAGAACAAGCAACAAAAAGCAAAATCAAGTAAAGTAAAATAAAATAAAGTAATAAAATTGGAGCAACAAAAAGCAAATCAAGTAAAGTAAAATAAAATAAAGTAATAAAGTTGGAGCAACAAAAATCAAAATAAAGTTCATTACCTGCTTAAAACAAACAAAACTAAATAGGTTCATACATACCTTTCAACTGGCAGACAAAGAAAATATGGACAAAGGATCTTTTAAAAAGTAGGTATGTCTGGCCAAAAATCAGGAAAGCTAATTAGCATGGCATTTGCATATCTAATAATATAACATTTCTCACACCTAATAGGATTGTGGGATACCATCAGTTAGGAACACTACTTTAAAATGTTGCAAAAGTGACAAATAAATGCAAAATATGAACAGAATAACTGTGTTTTATTAAACTCTGATTGTGATTGACTCGTAATTAGTTAGCTGGTAGTATAGAATATAATTAAAACACTGTAATCCTTAGGAGTCATTTAGCTAGCTTCTCATGAAGGCAGTTTCCTTCCACAAATCCCTTTATGAACCTGTTTCAGTATAATTGCTCTCTGCTGTCCTGCGTCTTCTGATATAGCAGAATCAGTGTGCATTATGCTGCTACAGTATCATATAAGAAAACAATATAAAGCAATAAGAAATCAAAACTTACAATTTATCCAAGTTCAATTTACATAATTTATAAACTATTAAAACACTTGAGGGAGTGTACTATGAAATTGTTGATAGCTGGGCAGACAAGACTTCTCAGATGGGTTTAGTAGTCGTCTTACAAAAAAATTATTTTGCTCATCACTTCTAGCATGTTAGACACTCCCTAGATGTCTTACAGTAATTATTTTGTTGATGTTCAGCATAACAAACAAAGACATTAAAAAATCTTATAGATTTCACAGCTGCATTAAGTAAAATGCAAACTATCTTGGACTAGTACTTTTGTTAAAGATGTAATTGCTATAGAACTGGGGATATTAGTATGGATATATGCCAGACACTAAAAAAATGCACTGGGAGTTTGCATTGCTCTATTATTGTAAAGCCCATCAAACATATGTCTCATGAGTTATAAGCTAGATGGTTGATGCCTCTATAGAATACAGACCATTTCTGTGCTAGCCAATCCCATGCAGTATAAACTTTGTTATAAAATTGTGAGATTTACACCTGCAATGTAGCTTGGAGGCAGAGTTCTATCTGGCAAATTTCTGAGAGCTGGACAGATGCTATTATCAAGTGCCCAACTTCAAGAACTGAAGGTGTCTTTACAGTAAAAGTATACATTTTACAGCAACTTTCTAAACATGCAGCCTTAAATAATGATAGATTGCCAGCACTGCACAGTTTCTGCTGTACAGATTTAAGATTTCAGTCAAGCACTTCTGCATTAATTGTACTGAGTATTTTAAAAACAAATGTCATTTGTCAGTTTTACTTTTCATATAAGTGTGCCTTTCATAGGTGACATTTTTTATGAGATAACTAATAGCCATGACAAACTGGCGCAGTTATTTTCAAACTATCAAATAGAATGTCTTTATTCTTCACTGCCTTCTCTGCTTATATATGATGTATCAATATAGTTAGTAGCCTGTCTTTGTGATTAATTCATGTTTTAATGTTGCTGAGTGTAAACAGGCACTTTGTTGACAATTGCCACCAACAAAACTGTTTATTGTGGTTCTTTCTGTCTACAACCCTAGCCATGCAATCAGCAACAACTATACTCACTCCAATACAGTCAACAAATATGATAGTAAAAATCTAAATAATGCTTAAATGAACAGCAGCTTTTAAAACAAAGATGTTTCAGAAAAAAATATTCAAAAAAGTAATTTAATATAAGAAAAACAGTAAGACCTTTCATCAATTGCAACAATAGATTGTCTGAGACATCTGTGTTTTAAAAGATTTTTTTTTAAGAATCTGCAACAACTGGTAAGGCTTAATTTGTCTTAGTATTGCCTCACTACTCCTTGTCAGACTATTACAATTTTTTTCAACTTGCAACAGGAGCTAAAAGGGCACCCACTTCAATCAGCAATCAGCATCATTCATTCGGAAAGTTCACTTCCAGAAACTGATGGTCAGAATGTCATATTAAACTGTTTGCAGAGAAATAAGCTTGTGTTACAAGCTGATCTCTGTGCTTACCCTAATGTGGTCCAGCACAGGGAGCCCCAAAATATTTTAAAAGTTGCTTGTCTTGTGTCACACATTGTTCTTGATATACTTGTGGCTCTAGTGATATCAGCACATCCAACATCATTGATTCTACAGATGTGACTTGAATGAGAAACCAAAAAGAGGAAATAACTGTAAAATCATAATTTAAAGGGGCCATTTAGGATTTCATGGTATCCTGTTCTTTTGATGAGAAATTCTGGATTTTTCTGGCATTTTCCAGCAAAAACACAACGGTTCAGAGGTATAGGTTTGCAGGTTCATAGGTAAGTACTAAGCAGTCAGACTGCAGACAATTACTAGCCTAGCCAAAAATCCCAAAACCCTTATTCAAAAGTTCCATCCACGCTCCAGGAAGGCAAGACACAATGCATCAGGGTAGAATGCTTGACATGTTGAGGAAGTTTGCTCCATGTGTGAGGGATGCATTGGGATATGAATCGATTATGCCCTGTCTTAGATAGCTAGATAGATGGATCAGCAGACTGATACATCAATCAAAAGATCAAGTGATAAATGGTCCATCAAAAGATCTTGTAATCAATACAGCAATAGATAGATAACTAAATACAAATCATCAAATAATGTACCCTAAAATGACAGGTAACATCAACATTACAATTATTTCTTGCAATGCATTAAGATCCTCTGCACCCCCACTCCCACACACACACACACACACACACACACACACACACACACACACACACACACACACACATACACATCACTCTCTCACTTGTTCTCTCTCTCTAGACATATATCTATAAATATATATATATATATATAGATATATATATATATATATATATATATATATATATATATATATATATGAATGGGTCTACTTTACATGATTGAACTTTCAAATGTTCGGCTTTCATATGGCCGAGACCATATGATCGAACATTTAAAAGTTCGAACATGTAAAAAAATAAATAAATAAAGCAAAGTAAAAAAAATAAAATAAATATTTCTATAAGGGGGGCAAGCCCACCTGCACCCCCTTCCCCACTATTTAAATATACGAACTTCGAGATCGCATTACATTGCAGAAAAGGGAAATCTTCCCATTCCGTGCTGTATGGAGATCTACATTCAGACCGTTCAAATTTTTAAAAGTTCGATCATATGGTCACGGCCATATGAAAGTCGAGCTTTTAAAAGTTCGATGATCTGAAGGGGACTCATATATATATATATATATAATATGTATATATATATATATATAATATATGTATATATATATATATATATATATATATATATATATATATATATGTATATGTATGTATATGTATATGTATATATGTATATATATATATATATATATGTATATATGTATATGTATATATATATATCTCAAGATTTCTAGGTCTGAATTTGAAGAACCAAACCTCAGAATCAGAAAAAAATTCAAGAAATTCCAATCAGAAAACCTTAATTGTGTAACTTTGGGAGTCTGAAGCATTTTTTAACTTTTAAATAAAAGACTTACTAATTCACGTTTACTAGTACTAAAATTTAATTCTGTGAATTCAAAAGACCAGACAAAGAAGTGATTCTTCACATTGAAAAGAAAGGTAATATTTAGTCCCAAATGATCAGCACTTTTACCCTAAGTGTAGAGGTTCATCAGATCTTGCTAGCTTTTACATATAAATGGCACTGTATATATGCACTTATTTCAGAACACCAGAATACCAATCCTGAATACTAGGGGAGGGGAGCATAGCTAAAGAAAAGTACATGATTGATCAGGGGTTAACCTATAATTTGCAAATGTGTTTGGATTGGCTGATCGAGGGTATGACTGTATTGGAGGAAAAGAGTAGATAAAAGACCAGTAGCATGGGTCTAGGCAACAGGAGAATAATAGGCTGGTGAGTGGAAATGTACATGCACGTACTTGTAGAAAGAAGTGAATGCTAATTGGTAGGGAAAAGTATATGGCAGATGGAGATTGCATGAGAGTAATACAGCTAGCAGTTTCCAATGACACTAGCATTATTAGAGGGTCGCTTGTTTTTACTGACGTTCTTCTCATGGAATTCAATAGAATCATTCAGGATCACTGCAAAATATAAGAATGAAAACACAGATATAAAATACAAAACCAAAATTTACATAAAGATAACTTTCATAAACACAGTTCCAGCATATGCACTATTCCCCTGACATTACTAAATCCCAGACATTAAATAAAGTGCCCTGATAAATTCAAACAGGTGAACCAAACAAGAGACTAACCCCTAAGTACAAGCCATCCACTATGAAATATACACCTATCATTCCCAGCAAAACCTGAATTCAGATCCAGCTGCATTGCAGGCATGTCAGTAGAGTCCAAATGCAAGCATATTACCATAAATGATATAGCTTCATGCTGAATGCTAGTAACATCACAGTGGGATGGATATGGAGCTGTGACAGAGTCCAATGGGGAGCTGCTTAGCAAGTAAGTAGCGCTTTCACTGTAAGTGGCTTCATCAGGTTCAGATAAATCCATTCACATATATAAAATCTGAACTGCGAGCCTGATTCTGCTTTAACAGTTGCATTTGCTATTTGCAACATTTGATGATTTCATTCTTACTGATCGTTTAATTCTCTGTTGGTAGGTTTGTATGTATATATGTCTTTTGTTTTTTTTTTTTTTTATTAATTTGCTATTCTGAATATATTTTTTATAGTAGATCTGACAAAGCCACTTATGAAGAAAGCAAAACACACTGAACTGAGCTTTGGTATTAGTATGCCTGAATTAGTAAGCCTTTTATTTAAAAGTTAAAAAAATAGTTGGAACTCCCAAAGTTGTACTACTAAGATTTTCTCACTGGGATTATATATAAAATGAGTTCCCTAACATTGGTCGATATGAATTTAGATTGACCTCTGTACTGTCGACACACTTTGACAACACAGATGGTAAGAGATATGAAAGACTGGCAGTGCTTGGGATAAGGGAATATGCTCTTTTCCTTGGGATTGTGTAAACTTAGAGACAGTATATATATAATTATCGGGGTGTGGTGGTTGCAGAGGGGAGTCTTGCTTTCTTGCATAAAACACGTTTTTTTTTTCTTTTGTATGTTTTAAGGATTAGCTTCAGAGCATGTTGAGTAGTACATCGAAGTTTGTTTACTGAGTCTGTTAATGTTAGGCACCTCAACATTTATGTGGTTCAATGAATACTACTAGGCCAAATATATATATTTATATAAATATATATATATATCTATATATCTATATATATATATATATATATATATATATATATATATATATATGGTTTACCAACATAATATTGAATGCTAAATAGTTGAAACTGAATTGGTTGAACACACTATACTGAATGATCAAAATGTTGAAATAAAATTAGTCTAAACACACAATGTTGAAAGTATCAAATTTGCCCATTTCTGTACTGTAGTGCGATCTCGGAGTTGATACATTTAAGTAGAGTGGGGGGAAGCAGCCCCCCACAAGGGGGTGCAGGGGGGCATAGCCCCCCATTCAAAATAGTAGGGTTGATCTAATTGCTTTTTCAATAAAATGATTGTAGACATTTTGATAATTCAATGTTTTGGGTTGCGATGTTATTTTTCAAACAAATGACTATCAGACATTATGAAATTCAACATTATGTTGATAAACCTATATATATATATATATATATATATATATATATATATATATATATATATATATATATATATAAAACATAGAAGTAACTGGCACAGTGGATTTATGGATTTACAGATAAAGGGAGAATACTGGTTATGACAAGGATTTAGACAGTAAATGGGAAGGCTGGTGACACATAAGAAATGGGGACACGGGGATGGGGGATTGTCTAGGTGTAAGCATCCTCTATCTCCACTACCTGAGTTAGGCAGGACAGGTCTGTTAGTACTTTGACCACCCTCCCCATGGGACTTATGTTTGCCTGAGGTAGTGAGCCAGGTAATTGTGTGACTCTATAAACTACTTGCAGACCCTCTTCAGGTGGCCAATACAGTCTTCCAGCCACTGGACATTCAGCCCCACCACCTTTACCAACTCCCTGTGTATAAGATACTATATACCCCTGGCAGTGCCAATTAAGGGGACAATAGCACTCCCCTCTAGTGAGTGACTTTCAGAGGCAACAGGGGGCAATTTGTCTCCCCCCTCTACCTCAACAAATATGAAAATAGGCTTGAGGCCAGGTGGATTTGCTGCAGGGGAAGACTGAGACTTGTTGGGTGTATTGGTGACCTGGGTCATGCTACTGACACAGCTGTGGCAGATGCTGCTGAAAATGGAAACATACACTGAGGAAAATTAAATAGCAAACCAAAAAATATAAAATATATTGACAAAGAATGAGACAGGGAGAGAGGAAACAAACATTATAATTGCATATGCAACATAGGAGCTATCAGAAAATTATGGAAATATTTATTTGGCAAACAGTATACATCATAATATAACACATCCTGAAATTCTGCCTACCTTCATTATACACCAGCCCTGTGGTATGATATGTAGGTATGCATGCACTATCATAGCTTACACTGTCTGGAGTGTGTGTGCAGGAGTATATGAGATGGTGTGAGTAATGTAGGCAAGTGCAGAAAAAGTCATGGCTTCTTTATTGTTTTCCGTAGCTATGAACCCCCTACAAACACAATACAGACAAATTGTATCAAACAGCGCACAATCAAATTAACCATAGTAATACAAATTTGTATGTATGGGGCAAACACTGCAGCATGCGAAGGTCACTGGCCATAGGATCCATGCATCAAAAAAATTGACGTGGCTATAATTTAAAAAAACGTAAAACTGTCTGCCCACTAAAAACACACATACAAGAAACAGCTACCCCCTCAAAAATACTCATCCATGGCAAGCACAAATACTTTGCCCCAAACAAATATGAACACCTGAAAAATTAAACCTTGCATTACACATTGTGCTTAGCCGTTGCATACAACAGCAGTTTGTCAACCCATACTTATCAAGCCAGGCAAATAGATCTAAGTATGAGTGAAAATGGCAGTATACAGTATGCATATCTCATGTCCAAATTCTGGGTTGTGAAGAAAGAATAGTTCAAAAACGCCAAAAAGCACGAATCCTTGATGCTCCACGCTAGAACAGAACACTAAGCCCATAAAGTGCTCAAATTTTAAATACTTTAATCAACTCAAGTGTACAGAAATATAATCCACTTTTCGTCAAGACAGATAGCTTAACTTCTTCAGAGACCATTCAATAAAATGTTAAAACAAGTGACTGATATATATACCGTTATACCTATCACATGGTCATCAAATCAAAATTTAAAGGGAGACACTATCTTTCCAACACTCTAAACAAGGCTCAAAATAAGGCTCAAAATAAATGGTTTACCTCAAAAAGCTATATGTAAAAAATATGTGAAAAATATATATATGAGAATAAAAAGGTAGATCAATAAACATACCTAAAGAATGTTTCCAAGTAATAGGTGTGTATGTTCATTTTCAAACATGTAAGATGTATCTATAAAAATTAAAATAAATAAGTAAATGGACTGTGAAAGGTAGTTTCAAACACAGTTATACACTTGCAAGCTGCAAGGGTGAATATTTACCAATCGACGATGCATTAAAACTATATATTATGATAGTAGTTAATGATGGATATTTATAATTAATAACCACCCCACTATCAATCGTGGTTGTGTAGAAATATAAAAATTTAAAGATAAAAATGTAAAGGTAAAAACAGATATGGGAATGCAAAAAACTTACTTTCTACATATAAATGCATAATATTGTATAATAAGATTTGATAATATGACCATGTATATAACATGACTGAAATTAATGAAATTCTTATACAACTTAAGATATATATATGCAAGGTGTTGAAAATAAAGTAAGTAAAAGTAAGGATGTAAAAAGATATATAAAAATATGTATTATAAATATAAATATAAGTAAGGCAACTATTAAATTCATTAAGCCTTTAACACATTAAAACATTAAAACATTCTACTGATAGAATGATGGTCATATCTATCTGATTAAATTTTTTAGTCTTAAAATGCACATTATAGAACTAATTTCGTTAATCCCTGGATACTGACATGCATTTACTCTTAGTTGCCAGAGAAGTTCATTTCTTTCCAACTTCAGTGACTCAGGTCCACCTCTTCCATCACACCTTATCTGATCTATAACCCTAAATTTGAATTGGTGGCCCGCATTTTCACTAATGTGTTTAGCCAATGAATTATCTAATTTATTCTTCCTGATACTATATAGATGTTCATAAATCCGTTCGCTCAGCTTCCTATCGGTCTTACCTATGTAGAAGGCCGGGCATAGTGTACATTTGGCCAGATAGACTACTTGCCTACTACCACAATTGTATCTCCGGTTAGTGGCAAATTTGGTATCACCTATTGTGAATTTACTACCTGTGTCGATGTATTTACAATACTGGCACATGGAACAGGTTCATAGCTAGGTACTAGGCTATCAGCCCAAGGGCCTTAGTAAACCTAGCCAACAAGGTTCCCTGGCTTACGCCACCCAAGAAAGTTAATTTCCTGTGCCTCTGTCAAGCAGAGCCACAGAAGTGATTCCCAGGGTGTATTTCCTATTTCCCATCCACTCATCAAGATTTTTCTTGAAGAGTGCTAATGAGGAACTTTGCTTGACATGGATGGGTAGCTTGTTTCAGAGTATAGGAAGTCTCTGGGACAGGAATCTATCCCTCCAGCATGTCCTGTTTATTGTGGTGACAAGGTTTAGGTCCCTAGAGAATGTAGCTTGGAGGGATTGGGATTTCTTTAGGTGTAGCATGTCCAACAGCTCTGGGTTTAACATAGCTTTATATGTTAGGCAGAGATCTCCTTGGAGAAGTCAATATGCTACAGAGTAAAGCTGGAGTTTTTTGAGACGGACAGTATAGGGCATCTGTTTGAGGCCAATAATCCTCTTTGTGAGGTACTTCTGTGGCCTTTCTAGCTGCTGCAGATGTCTTGGGAGGTATATTCAAAAAGGGGCATTGTACTCTATAATGGGTCTAATGAGTGCTGACTAGAGGGGAACAATGACCTATTTTTTTCCTGGATGAGAACCCTTTTGTGATGAGGTGTAACACATAGAAGGATTTCCTGACTACTGTGGCAATATGATTATCAAAGGAGAGACTACTGTCCACCTGGGTCCCAAGGTCTCTTATCACACATTCGGCATTAAGTAGACTGCCGTTTGTGTGGTAGTTCATGGGTACAGAGTTTTTACCAAAGGGGATGACAATGCATTGAGCTTGAGGCCATGCCTCTGACACCAGGCATCTGTCTCAGTGAGGCCCTTCTGTAAGATGTCCACATCATTTGGGGACTCCACTATGGCTCCTAGTTTACAGTCATCTGTGAACTTCATTAGCCAGAGGCCTTCTGTTTTAGCCTGTACTTCAGAAAAGTAGATACCAAACAGGAGAGGTCCCAGGACTGAACCCTGTGGTACTCAACTTGTCACTGGTTTGAAGTCAGATTTGGAGTCTGCAACTTTTACAGTGTGGGTTCTGTCAGTGAGCCAGTTTGTAACCCGTCTTGTGATGTAGGGATTTATACCTAGTTTAGTGAGTTTAGCTATAATTCCAGAATGGGGGATGGTGTCGAAAGCCTTGGCGAGGTCAAGATAGGCTGTGTAAACCAGCTTACCCTCATCTATGGCTTTGGTGACTGCCTCAAAGAAGTCGATCAGGTTCAAAAGGCATGATCTGCCTTTCACAAACCCGAACTGGGTGAGGTCCAGAGTTTGGACGTTACCAATGTCTTTGTTTATGATTTCCATTATGATACCTTCCCTGGCTTTGCAGACCAGGCTCGTTAGGCTAATAGGGTGATAGTTCCCAGGATCAGTGGTGGTTCCCCCTTTGTGGAGTGGGATAACTGTTGCTCTGCACCATTCAGTGAGCACAAAGCCTGACGTGAAGCTATGATTGAACATGGTGCTTAGGTGGGGAGCCAGTTAGTTCTGAAGTTCATGTAAAACGCAGCCTGGGATGTTGTCTGGTCCCATGGATGCTTTGTTTTTGGTTTTAGAGAGTGCAGCTTTTACCTGCATAGATGTGATTACAGGGACTCTACATTCTTCCTAGATATGGGCCCTTTAGGGGTGAGAGTGGAGGTAAAGTTAGCACTGAACCTATCTGCCAGGATGTTGGCAATATCAGTTGGTTTTGTAATTTTTGTGCCATTGTGCTGTAGCTCAGAGCAGATCTTTCTTGACATAGCTATAGAATGCTTTTTGGTTGCCCTTAGACTCAGTGATGATTTTGTTTTCATAGCTAGCTTTGGAAGATCTTATAAGGGATCTCAGCTTCTTATTGAGGCTGACCAGGGACCTCCTCCATGCATGGAATTTTACTCTCTTTTGCAACAGTTTCTTCCTTCTGTTGTAGAGTTTGTTTATGGCAAGGGACCACCAGATTGGCTTCCTTTTTTTGGAGGATAGCGTCTTGGTTTTGTTTGGGATAGCATGATCCATGCACTTGTGGAAGTGCTTATAGAGTGCATTTGTGTAGGATTCAGCAGTCGTAACTGTATTGTCCATCTGCATGGGTGTCATGAAGTTTGCCACTTCTGTCTTAAGAAGCATGAAGTTGGCTTTGGAGACATTTTTTACAGTGGTTTCCTTAATGGTGGGTGGGGCAGGATGCAGATATCTTTGGTGATTAGCTTATGGTCAGATCTGACCAACAAAGAGTTGACTTCAGATGTGGAACACCAGTCACTCATGTTGGTAATGGCTAGGTCTAGGATATTGTTGCCCCTGGTGGGGGTGTGGATAAGTTGAGTCAGGGCGTTGGAATTTATGAATTCCAGAAAACGTTGAGTGAAGGAGTTGGTACATGAGTAGTTTTCCCAGTTAATGGTGGGGTAGTTGAAATCACCCATTATTAAGGTGCTTGGTTGAACCCTAATATTTTCCAGTATATCAAGAAAAGAGGAGTGGGAATCCTGGGGCATGGTGGAAGATCTGTATCAAGCTACAATTTGGATTACAGTTGTGCCCAGTGCCCAGAGTTAGTTGCACTTGGATAACCTCAGATGCATTATGCTGCACAACTAGCCTGGAGGTGTGGATATCCTTAATGAATATGGACACACCACCGCCTTTGGTGTTCTGGTCCATGTTAGATGGCTGAAAAGTGTGGTATGAGTTATAACCTGGTAATGCAGGGGTGCTGTCTAGAGCCTTGAACCAGGTCTCAGTCTGCACAGACATCGATGTTCTCCATTTTAAGGAGTGCCTTGAGTGAGTACATTTTGAGATTTAGACTTCTAGCATCAAGTAGCATTACCCTCAGGTTTTTGCTTGCCTGTTCCTGTTACAGTGGTGAACTTGTCATTTGAACCTTGCCTAAAAAAGGCACTATAGCCAGTATCCAGAATCTGAGGGGCGACAGGTGCAGGCCATCTCTGGCAAAGCATTGTGGTCTGTCGACCATGTCGTCCCAGGCAGACAGATACTAGATGCCCTTGAAATGACACCAGAAGCTTAGCCAATTGTTGAAGTCAATCATTTTGTCCTTGTACTGCGGTAGCATTCTGGGTGATGGCAGGATACTACTCAGGGCTAGAATCATACCTACCTGGGATACAAGATTGGAGAGCTCTTCCATGTCTTTTTTCATGTAGTCCAGGGAGGTACATCTCAGGTCGTTCACACCAACATGGACAATGGCAGAGTCATATTTGTACTTGTTGTGGAGTGACCTGAGTGTGTGGGTTATGTGGCGGATCCTGGCACCTGACAGGCAGCTGACAGTAACCTTCTCCTTGTTTAGCCTGGTGAGTGGGACATCAGTGTGCCTGACTATAAAGTCACCTATGACTATTGTGTCGGATACGTTGTTTTGCCTTATGAGCTGTGGTTTATTGGCACACTGAGTCTGTGGGCTATTTGTCATTTGGGTTGTGTTCGGGGGTGGAGGTTGCTTGTGTTTCTGCTTTGGAGGTCTCTGTTACTTGAGCAGATTATTATTGGGAGCCTCTGCGAATGTTTTTGTATTTCTATGTGTGGATTTTGGTGGCATAGGTTTAGTGGGACTATGTGATGAGTGTGTTGTGGTGCAAGTGATTATCTTCTCCTCTTGACTGTCAAGTTCAGTCTTGGTTGGAGAGAGCTTTACCTCCAGTTTGGCTAGATAAGTGGATCTCTCACAGGTTGTGGTGTTGGGTGGTGGGTGGAGAGGGTTTTCTGTGTACATGAGGCAATTGCTACATTGACCCAAGATGCCCAGATTTATCAGATAGACAGGAGAGAACACTGGGGGCTGACCCTTGGACATGCCTGAATAAAAAACTACTTTCTTCTAGACAAGTGAAGAAAGTGAGTATAAGAGCTGTTTTTCTCTAAGCAAGTGAGGAAAGTAAGTACAAAAACTGTTTTCCTCTAGGTAAAGAGGAAGGTTGAGTGCTGTAGTAATTTGTAGCTTATTTAGTGCTAACAAGTTCTGAACAAGTGCTGAGCACGAATAAGCAAATTCAAGTGCTAAAACTAAGAATCTGTACCTGGATCTTGTGGTAGATAGGCTACCTAGTGCTTACCACTCCCACTGATAAGCTAGATTACTTCCTTCCAACACAAAAAGGCTTGGGGGGCTCAGAAGCTCAAAAATAGTCCTGGATACAGCAAATCTGTATCTGGAATAGACTAGTTACAGGAAAGGTGGGAAACAAGTGCAAATGAGGGCTTTTAAACCAGAAAGTTGAAAGAGATGGAAAAACTGCCCAAACAGCCAATAAACTACAATTTCTGGGCCAGAAACCACTCTTGTGGTAGTTAGGCTACCTAGTGTTTACTACTCCCACTGATAAGCTAGAAGGCTTCCTTCCAACACATAAAGGCTTGGGGGGCTCAGAAGCTTGCAAGCAGTCCTGGATACAGAAAATCTGTATCTGGACTAGATTAGTTACAGGAAAGATGGGAAACAAGCGCAAATGCGGGCTTTTAAACCAGAAGGTTGAAAGAGATGGAAAAACTGCCCAAGTGGCCAATAAACTACACTTTCTGGGCTGGAAACCACTCTTGTGGTAGATAGGCTACCTAGTGCTTACCACTCCCACTGATAAGCTAGAAGGCTTCCCTCCAACACAGAAAGGCTTTGGGGGCTCAGAAGCTCAGAAATAGTCCTGGATACAGCAAATCTGTATCTGGAATAGATTAGTTACAGGAAAGATGGGAAACAAGCTCAAACGTGGGCTTTTAAACCAGTAAGTTAAAAGAGATGGAAATACTGTCAAACGGCCAATAAACTACAATTTCTGGGCCAGAAACCACTCTTGTGTTAGATAGGCTACCTAGTGCTTACCACTCCCACTGATAAGCTAGACGGCTTCCCTCCAACACAGAAAGGCTTTGGGAGCTCAGAAGCTTACAAACAGTCCTGGTTACAGCAAATCTGTTTGCAGACTGGACTAGTTACAGGAAAGGCAGGAAACAAGCTTAGAATTTTTTTTTTTTGGAAAGTGGAAAGGGAGAAAGGAGAAACAGAAGATAATTCAAAATTAAGCACCTAAGTGGCTTGCCCTTCACAAATGTTCTCTCTGTATTAGGTAGAATGAGCTAGTGACACTAGACTGGAATAGAGCTGGGATAGGCCTGAACAGACGGGACTGGTAGTAGTGTCTGAAGTCAAAATATGATCTCACTGTACTCGGTTGAGTGAGCAAATGAGATAGACCCAGGAGGAGTGTTCAAACACAAATTTACAGGAGGGGCGGGCAATTCCAATGCCACCAAGATTAATACCAAAACAAGAACAGGGAGGGCGGATGGGAAACTAACTGCAGAGACAGAGAGAGACCACAGTATTCTATGAAACAATTAAATAGAAAAATAAAATGCAGTACAATCTTTAACACTGCAAGTTTGTACTTAACTCAGCTAGTAATGCAGTTGATTGTAGGTATGTAGCAGAAGCCAAACAATTCAGATATTGAGCAGTAATAAATTCAAAGATGTGTGACTAACACATAAATACAGAGAAACCCTCTTGGCTAAGAGTTTAACACTGAATATCAATGAAGTGAAACACAATAGCCCCCACTGCAGAGACATAGAAACCACAGTATTGTATGAAACAATTAAATAGAAAAATAAATAACTACAGAGAGACACATACCACAATATTCTATGAAACAATTAAATAGAAAATCTTACCATAACCATAAATGTCCTTCTCTTCCATGTTGCAGTATTCTTGTTGTGGGATTTTCCACCTCAGGCGACCCATCGTCAGCTCCTATACAAAAGCTTCAGCTTGGTTGTTGCAGCTGCATGGGACATCACACGTAGGGCCATAAACCAGGTTTCTTAAATGTGGTCTGCAGGCAAAGACCTCTGAACTTGAAAGCCCAGCAGAAGGAGTATAAGGCCCAGCAGGAGTGAATGCCAGTGATGTCAGGTATAGGGCCATAGGGCCCTTATGTAGCTTTCATAGATTCCCATTGCAGACTACAGAATACCAGGAGGCTAAGGGCATGCTGTACTGGGTAAAGAAAAGAAGGGGGGTTTGGATGGAGGGAAAAAATACTGCAACATGGAAGAGAAGAACATCTATGGCTATGGTAAGATTTTACACAACTATTCTATGTCCTTCTTTTCCTGTGTTGCAGTATTCTTGTTGTGGGAGAGTACCACAGCTTAGTTGGAAGGAAGGGTGGCAGAAGAAGAGGCTGATTCTAAGAATCCCTGTAGGATTGCCCTGGCAAATCATGCTCGTGCTCTGGAGACATTGTCTAGATTGTAGTGTTTGGTGAAGGTGTGCATGGTGGACCATGTAGCTGCTCAATAATGGAAGCAGTATCCAGACCTTTGATGAAGGCTTTGGAGGCTGCCATTGCACCAGTGGAGTGAGCTTTGACTCCTAGTGGGAGTTTTTTGCCATGGTGTAACAGAAGCAAATGGCTTTTCTGATCACAACAGGCAATGGTTTGTTTGGAGACTGCCTTACCCATGGCCCTGAGGTGGTATGAAATAAAGAGTTGAGTGGATTTCCTAATGGACTTTGTTTTGTCCAGGCAAAATCTCAACTGTGTACATCCAGGAAGTGAAGAATCCTTTCCCCTTCATTAGTGGGAGAGGGAAAAAGTGGGCTGGTGAATAGACTGGTTTAATGACAAATTGTTGATGACCTTAGGCATGAAGGAAAGGTTAGTTCTAAGTGTTACCCTGTCCTTCTGGAAAGTAGTATAAGGGGGGTGGGCCATTAAGGCCTGTAGTTAAGACAGCCTTCTGGCTAAAGTTATGGCCACTAGCAGGATTGTTTTCCATGTACACATCTGAAGAGTAGCCATCCCAGCAGGTTCAAATGGGTGCTGGGTTAGCTTTTGCTGGGTTAGCTTTTCCAGAATGAAGTTCAGGTCCCAGGGTGGTGGGATGGGTTTTCTTGGAGGCCTAATGTGTAGGACCCCTTTTAAGAAAAGCTTAACATGGAGCCTGGCAGGCTGAGATTGCGGAGAGATGAACTTTAACTGAAGAGTATGATAGTCCACCTTTTATAAGTTGACACATGTAAGCTAGGACTGGGGGGTTCTGCAATGGATGGGTCCCTACCCTTATCCAGACACCATTTTGAAAATCTTTTCCATTTAGCTAGGTATGATTTTCTTGTAGTAGGTTTTCTGGCCTCCCTCAGGAGTGAAAGCATGTCCTTTGAGTAGTGGTGCCCGAAGGGAATTAAAAGTTTATCACCCATAGTGTCAATGACAGCATCTGCAAGTGTGGGTGGATGAAGTTCCCTTTTGCTGTGTCTGAAGATCCAGCTTGTGGGGTAAATTGTGGTGATTGCCATTGGCTAGATTGTGAAGTAAGGGGAACCAGTGCTGCCTTGGCCAGTAGGGAGTCACCAACAAGATTTTTGGCTTGTCTCTCCTGATTTTCAGGAGGACTTTTTGAATCAGTGGGAACTGGGGAAAGGCATATAGAAACGTCCCCTTCCAAGAGATGCTGAAAGCTTCTACTCTCCAGGCTAGAGAGGAGTAGGTCTTGGTTCAGCAGGTCATCAGTTGTCTGTTCTGGGGGGAGGCAAACAGGTCTATTTGAAGAGTGCCCCACCAGTAGACTATATCCAGGAAGACTGTCCTGTCCAGCATCCATTCGTGTTCTGGGGATGATGTCCTGCTCAGAAGGTCTGCATGTTTGTTGTCCTGCGAGGGGATATAGGATGCTTGCAGGAGCAGGTTGTGGCGAGAGGCTAGCTCCCATATCCACAATGTTATTCTGCACAGGAGGTATGCTCTTGTCCCTCCCTGTTTGTTGAGATACCACATATTTGTGGTGTTATCTGTAACTATTAGGAGCATGCCTGGTAGAAACAGGGGGCTGAAGGTTATCAGGGCCAGGAGAACTGCTGTAATTTCTCTCACATTGATGTGTTTGGCCTTCAGTGAATGGTGCCATGTGCTTGAAGCCTGTAGGATACCAAGGTGGGTCCCCATCCTGAGTCTGATGCATCTGTATGCATTACCTGAGTTGGAAGTGGGGTGTGAAGGGGAAGGCCGAGATTGAGCTGTACTTGTTGAATCCAACACTGGACCACTGCCTTTAGGCAGGGAAAGAGTGTGATTTCTTGTTCCAGGGGATGCTGGTAGTTTGTATGCTTATATAAAGCATTGTTCTTATCTTTGTTTTTAATGGCATACAAGTGCTTGTATATACGTTTATGTAAACTCCTAATAGTTTTCACAATGTAGAAATCATTACATTTGGAACAAGTTGCAATGCATACAAGACAGTTATTGGCTATGAAAAAACTTGTTAAGCAAAACACCTTCACAGACCACTACGAGACCAAATGATTTTTAGCGCTTTCATTCACCTTTATTTCGTGAACTTCTTCAGAAAAAGAAAGGCTTCCCAAACCCCTGTTTTTATACATAAAATCCAGGAAATGATGTAATCTAATAAAAAAATCAACTTAAAAATCATTCAACCTTAATAAAAACTCATCTAATTGCACTATTATATATGTGTATGAAAAATATATAACTCCATATGTGAATAATAAATACACACATAATACAAAAAATAATGAAAAAATTAATTATAATGTATGTATACACTTGTAACAATAAGAACTATATACTAATAAATAAACTGTGTTCTGACATGTTTTTTATTATTTGTAATTTATTTTTTAGTTCTCTTTTGTATGCATGTGTGTGTGTATGCTTGTCTAAAGTTTCTTTATGCAGAAATGTATTTAATATGTAATTGAATATTAAAAAAAATTATTTATATAAATATACTAATATGAAATAAATATGTATATTAGTAAGAATAGATATTGTGTTTACTTAATCAAATATTGTTTGTTTAGTATGAAAAACAGTGTAGAAATACATGTTTGATATCCAAAAAAATTATATTTCATATTACCTCATAAAACTAAATACTCATATACATACTTCACTAAATTTATTTTGACTCTAAAAACATGTTTCTTATGGTGAAATGATGAAGTTTTACCTATCCATTAAAAAACATTTTAAATTGATAGTCTCATTTAAACCAGGCTGTAGATGTGCCCCAAACATGAGTTGCCATAATGCTTCTCTTTGTTCTAGTCTATTGTTCTTGTCTCCACTGAATATTACCTGGTCTATATGATCTAAAATGAAGAACTCGAATTTTTTGAAATTTTCACACTGCATAGCATGTATTCATTTTAGATCATATAGACCAGGTAATGTTCAGTGGAGACACGAACAATAGACAAGAACAAAGAGAAGCATTATGGCAACTCATGTTTGGGGCAGATCTACAGCCTGGTTTAAATGAGACTATCAATTTAAAATGTTTTTTAATGGATAGGTAAAACTTCATCATTTCACCATAAGAAACATGTTTTTAGAGTAGAAATAAATTTAGTGAAGTATGTATATGAGTATTTAGTTTTATGAGGTAATATGAAATATAATTTTTTTGGATATCAAACATGTATTTGTACACTGTTTTTCATACTAAACAAGCAATATTTGATTAAGTAAACACAATATCTATTCTTACTAATATACATATTTATTTCATATTAGTATATTTATATAAATAATTTTTTTCATATTCAATTACATATTAAATACATTTCTGCATAAGGAAACTTTAGACAAGCATACACACACATATGCATACAAAAGAGAACTAAAAAATAAATTACAAATAATAAAAAACATGTCAGAACACAGTTTATTTATTAGTATATAGTTCTTATTGTTACAAGTGTATACATACATTATAATTAATTTTTTCATTATTTTTTGTATTATGTGTATATTTATTATTCACATATGGAGTTATATATTTTTCATACACATATATAATAGTGCAATTAGATGAGTTTTTATTAAGGTTGAATGATTTTTAAGTTGAATTTTTTATTAGATGACATAATTTCCTGAATTTTATGTATAAAAAGAGGGGTTTGGGAAGCCTTTCTTTTTCTGAAGAAGTTCACGAAATAAGGTGAATGAAAGCGCTAAAAATCATTTGGTCTCATAGTGGTCTGTGAAGGTGTTTTGCTTAACAAGTTTTTTCAGTTTCAAAATTTTTCGGATTTTGTTTTGTGAGTTATTGGCTATGATTCAAAATTCTTATTTGGCATTCTGGAAAAAGTTAAAAGGGATGACAAGAGAGGCTTTTGGGAGAATAGGGTAGAGGAATGTGAACTTAAATGGCAACTAAGGCTGAGTGCAACAACTCTGCCTGGTATTAATGAACATATATCTATCTTGCCTGTTTTAAAGAAAAAATAAACAATGATTTTATGATTTATTCAGAGAAATGTTACTGTTTCTTTAAGGGGACATTGAGTGGGTGAGTCACATGATGATTTTAAATGCTATTTAAATGATGGCTTTATTTTGTAAAATGGTTCTGAAGAAGTTTCTTTTGGAAACAAAAGCACTTGACCATTTTTTGTTTTTGAATTCAGTGTTATTTATACTACGACATCTTGTCTGGACCTTAATGGGAATTATCCACCTCGCTGGCTTATTATTTGGTAAAATAGAAAACAGCCTTGTTCCAAAATCCCTCTCATGTCCATGACGATCTTGCATATTCATTTAATTTTGGGAACACTAGGAGACCTACTCATTTGTTCCTTTTCCCTTACTCTATTTTGAATGCATGTAGTCTATATATTATCTGGTATTTGAATATTCTTCCCTACACATGGTTTAATTTGTAACTGTTTCCAACAAGATCATCTCTAGCTCCTCTACTATCAGTTCTTACCCTGGTTGCAAATGTGGTCATTTTGCTGGGACTCCTGCATTGGAACTGATTGCCCTAGCCTAAGACAATCTCTCTCATTTCCAGTAACCTCCAAATACAAGTGGTCTAAACTTTTCTAGACTCTCAAATAACGTCTGTCATCTTCAAAATAACCTGACATTACATAGTTACAGGTTAGCAACTAACTCTCCACCGATAAACTCAGGTATGCTGGTTTAAAGGAACCATTCCCTATCACTCTGGTCATATTCTCCCAACTAACAGCCTTCCTATAGGGTTTTCAAAAATCTAAATGCTCCATATTTATATCGTCATTGCTTTATCGAAAATTCTCTTCCTTCTGCCCTGTTTGCCTTACCTTTTGTGCATTCATCCATTAGTGCCACTACTCTATGCTATAACATCCTGCAACACTAGCACACTTTTAAATCATGCCTTTTTGTTTTCCAAAGATTCCTTAGCAGTGTTATGCAGCCCTCTTGGATGCCAGTGACACAGCAGTTCAAATGGGGTAAACCCAACTGAAGATCTTGTGGAACCTCTTTCCCAGCAGGCCCCAGTTAACAACAACCATCCCCAATTTGTACCACCTGCATCCACAACTTTTCCCAGTCAGCATGGATATCAGTGTGTTATTAAACGTTTTTCTCAATCTATCAATTTACAGATGCTAGACTTATGTCTTAACTGTTAACTATAGTATACTAAGAAATTATTCTGTAAGGGTAAAAAAGGAGGGAAGGAGTTTCAGCAACAGGAAGTGGGGTATTTAGATAACAAGGTCAGAGGGAATGAATCGTGGTAGACATAGATTGGATGAAAGACAGCTATATACAGTAATGGAAAGAGGACATCAACCTTCACAGATTCAAGCATATGATGCGTACATTCCCATGTCAGTGAACACACCATATGAGCAGAATGACTGTAAGAGTTCTATGAACTTGTCATTATGTGTACATGTTTCTTTAAGAACTTTAATGTCCATGTCATCCCACCATCTCATCTGCATACAACATCTTATCCTGTTTTTTCAGGGAGATAAGTCCCCCTCCAACCTCACAACCATTTCCACTAAAATATACCAACTCCCAGATCACCCTGTACTAGGGAAAGGACAAATTCTCCAAGCCCAGTATTATAGCAATCTTGCACCAAAATCAATCAGCTTTTCTGTTCATCAGATTAAGCAGACAGGAAAGCTATTGACTGTATCACCACCCGAACAATTTAGCCAGGCCCATGTATCTATCTATATATCTATATATCTATACCTATATCTATATCTATATCTATATCTAATCTATATCTAACTATATCTATATATATATATATATATATATATATATATATATATATATATATATATGCACAGATAGATACACAGATATATAAAATGTGTGTGTTTGGGGGTAATCATTCGACATGTCAGAACCCACTACAGCAAGTCCAGAAATATGGAGACTGAATGGCCAAAAAAAGTGGACTTACATACACTATATCCAATATGGTTATTTCATGGAATATTCCTTTCTCCATTATATGTTGCTCTCAGAATTGATATATCTAAGTTCTGTAGGTGTGGCGGGGGGGGGGCTTACCTCCTACTTCAGGTGGTGTAGGCAGGTGTGCCTGCAAAAAGAACTTTAAAGGAGAAGAGCAATCTTTGAAATGGGTTCTTCTGCTGGAGTTTCAATCCTATTTTTTTTCAGCATGCCTGCACTTGGCATTTTGAGTGCCAACATTTCAGTAGGGAGGTGTGTGTGTCTGTGTGTGTGTGTGTGTGTGTGTGTGTGTGTGTGTGTGTGTGTGTGTGTGTATGTGTGTGTGCGCGCTCGCACGCGTACGCATGCACAAATATGTGTGTGTATGTATGTATGTTGGCGTGTGTGCATATGTTTATTCTGATACAAATAAACATAGATATGTAGATTGTATATCTATATATAGCTGTGAATATATATCTATATATATATATATATATATATATATATATATATATATATATATTGGTATAAAGGGCACTGAGGATTTAAGGATATACGTTTAACCCAGGTAGGAAACAGGAGGAAAGCAGGAAGGTAGTTGGAATTTGCTACAGGAAGATGCATTTTAGACCTATTAGTCTGCTGAGATTCAGATTCTTGACCTCTAGGCCTACAGCATTCAGCAGAGGAGTTTCAACAGGTTGTTCGGTTGTAAAGCCTGTTGTCTCAGACTTACTTGAGCAGAATTCCTTGCTTACAAAGAAAGATCTACTTAGTACAGATATGAGAAAAGACTTGTTGGATGTCTGTTTTTATTACAAATCCTGTGTGATGAGTCCAAGAAAGCTATTGAGAAGGACTAATATTTTTAAGTCTTTTTATTTATTTTTTTTTAGTGGAGTCCCAGGGAGAAAAGCTCCATAATACATAGTAGACATAGTACCAATTAAGCAAATTGTAATATTATATAGAAAACTAAGCAAAGTAAAATAGCAAAATATACAATACATATTTACATGCCTACAGATTAGAGAACAAGTAGTACAGAGTAAAAATGTACAGAGGTTTTAAATAATCTGTGAATGGTATAAAAGTAACAATTGTAAGAAGGCAGTAAATAAGATTAATCCCCTTAGAGGGGCGGGTAAAGGTGGAAGGTACCTTATGTTTAATGACTGTATTCATGTAATAAGCAGGTTAGGTAGGTAGAGTGCAATTGCATTTCCAATTATAGGAGAGGTAGGAATGGAGCTGGATTTTGAAGTGTTCAAAGTTTTCATAAAGTCTTAGAGAAGGAGGGAATGAATTCCATTTTTTGCTAAGGAAAAGGATAGGAGAAGCTGACCAGTGGGACAATTTGGTTTGTATACAGGAATTAGATTTTGGTGGGCAGATCTTAGAGTTCTGTGTGGGGTGTATGATGGTAAGATGTTTGTTAATGCTGGGCATTTAACTGGTTTAAAAATAAGCTTGTGGGCTGTAGTGACTTGGAGGCAGTCAAGGTAATTGGGAAGTTCTAGCCAAATAAACCTTATCTGCATGATAGAAACTACTATAACAGATTGTGTTGGTTTTTTTTTTATTAAGAGGTATCTGAAAAATGATGACTGATCCAAATGTTAACATTTACAAGATCGACCACAACAGTTCGACTTTTCAAACATTAACATGCTGCTATGCATATGCCAAGCAAAAATCTCGGTACATGCAAAACAAAGCATAAATGAAGAGTAAAACTTTATTTTTGTAAAGGGGTAAGCTCCTTCTCCACACCCCATGTGGGGGGTTGCCCCTGCTAACTATATATACTTACTTCGAGATTGCACAGTTTCAGGGTAAAGGGAACATTCCCCTACCCAGGGAATGTCAGTCTCGTATACTTGTGCACGATTTTTGTAATCAACTATATTTTGTCAGCTGAAGAGATGTCAACCAAAGGGGAATATGTCCATATTCAGTTCCCCCATATATATCTATATCTGTATATATATATATATATATATATATATATATATATATATATATATATATATATATATATTTACACATATACATACATACATACACACACACACACACAAATATATATATATATATATATATATATATATATATATATATATATATATATATATATATATATATATGGGTCTACCTAAATTGCTCTAATACTAGTAATACTGACATTAAATATATCTAACAAAAAGCATATAAATCATAAAATATTGACACTTTAAAGCATTTCAGAGTTTGGTATATTTAAGTTGTATGGGGTGTAGTGTATAGGGGTAAAGCCCTCTACATTAGGAGTACAGGGGGTTGCCCTTCCCCCACAAAAGCATTGGTTTTGGATATGTTTTATTTCAGTTGATATTTTGTGTTATATATTTTTCATGTCAATTTTATTACCATTAAATCAGTTTAGGACCGGTATAAATATAGATATAGATACAGATACAGATACAAATACAGATATATATATATATATATATATATATATATATATATATATATATATATATATATAGATATGTGTGTGTGTGTGTGTGTGTGTGTGTGTGCATGTCTGCATGTATATATAAAACTTAGAATTAAGTCCCAATTAAATTCTTTAATGCTACTTTGTAAAAGGTATGTGATATCTGTTTGATTCTGAGAATTCAGTATTTACTCTTATCCAAAGTGAAAAACTAAAATATAAAAAACACGCTGAAAAGGAGTCCTGCAATACATATAATCTTATTGCAGGCAGGTTCATTTTTGCTGTGACTTGTGCATAGTCCGCTCCAACTTCAGCATCTGAGTACCTTGTTGTGTTTGTCATCTTACTCAGTTCCTAGTAATTAACTGTAAAGGTTAATAGCTTGATGGCTCATTGGAAGGCTGTGTAATGAGATGTTTAGGCAGATGCACACAAAGAAACATCACAATGTACTAAGCCTTTCATTATGGGAAAACGCTTTCATAATTCAGCTCATAAATTCATGTGAGGGGTTTTAGTGGACTTCAGTGAAAATTAAGCCACATAAGAGGTATAAGGAATACTTTTATACCACTTTTTTTCTGAAGCAAGAATAATGTTTGTCAAAGAGGCTATATTTCATGAGCAGATGTCTAAAGCCATGCCACATAAAAAAATGTAGCACAGATGTTCAAAAACCCATTCTGAGCTCTGTATAAATATTAAGAAAAATGAAATGTACGTATATTTAAAATTCTAGATAAGGTTAATCTGCATCTTTCCTCACTGCAGCTATCATCTCATTGAATCATAATTTTAGACCTCATGTAAACACTTGCTTTTGGCTACAGCTCTTATGACCAGTTAGTTTGCATTGGAAATCTCAGGCAGTATCATTTGTATTTTGGCATCAGCAGTGATTCACTGTATTTAGTCTTTTCTGTTTCCTCTGTGGTTGCATGGCCATGGAGTTAGGATAGAGAGAGATAGACAAACAGAGTGTGTCTGTTTCCTTCAGAGTTTTATAGATGCAGAAGACTGTATTATTTTACTTTTTAGTGTCTCATTGCTGGTGTGGTTTCTATGCCTGTACAGGCAATGACTCACTGTTTTCTGTTTTCTTTTCTTTTCTCAGGGTAGTACATTCACAGAGTTGGTGTGCATACATATGACTGTGTTGAGGAGAGGAGTAAAGTGCAAACACTTGTTTCTGTAAGTGGATTTACCTTGTATTAGATATATTACTTGCTTGAAGTTTTATGCTTCAGATACATTCTTCCATTGTTAAACTGATTACTTTTTGATAAACAACTTTCTTTGATTTGCAGTTTTAAGGTTAAGCAGTTAAGGTTAAGGAGCTGCTTTCTACACCATAGGTATAAGGTTTGAAGCTTTATGTAGTTACCACACAAGATTGAGTCTATAAGCTATTGACAAGCTACCTCCTGTAATACAGGGTTTGATTCTATCATCCTTCATTCCATCTGCTATGCCCTTAAGCAAGTCAGTTAACCAGACAGTGTGCTTTTGGGTAAATGGGAATTTGAACTAGGCCCCTTAATGTTCTCCTGGACTGCATAACTAGTATCTACCTATGACTGGTAGTAAGCAAAGGTGACTGGTTACATGGTGTGAACATTGAAGAATGATTTGTGGCATGCACCAAGTGGTGATAAGTGCATGCTGATATGAACTGGACTGAGCAGAAATAAATTAAAGAACTATAAACGTTTACTGATAAATAATTTAATTGCACCTTACCCCTTTATCCATATGCATTGATAGTATAAATACCGCTATAGCTTTAACTAGATGTGCTTATCTATATCTCTATCTCCACATATCTACCTCACAATCTGTCTATCAATACAGCATATGTGAATTCTATTCATATTGTAATTTATAGCAAATACAAAAAACATTTTCATTATTTCACAAACAAGTTATTTACAATGAAACAACCCTAAAATAAAGTTTACTTTTAAGACCAAATAATTATGAATACTTTTTAGTTACATCCCAGTTCTGGGTTGTCATTCCAGTCTTTAAACTAATTAAGGAAATGCATATTTTTACAGACCATAGGTATCACAGTCCTATTTCTGATCTTCCTCAAGTGCATCCATAATTAGGCTCCTGGTTGTTGTTCTTCTTTCAGCTTTTCCCAGTTAGGGGTCGTCACAACGGAACTCCGGTCCGTTAATGATTGGCAGCAGATTTTTACGGTGCCATGGTGCCAGCTTGACGCCAAACCTTCAACGAAGGCACGCCCATTCACGCATGTCTTTCGAACGCCACTCAACCACTGGGAGGACATGCAGACTCCACACAGAAGGCACTCCAGCCGAGAATCGAATGGAAAAACCTTGCTGTGAGGCAACAACGCTACCGCTGCACCACCGTGGCTTGACTACTTTATAAATATATCCGCAGGTCAGGTGCTGGTATTCCAAAATGAATTAGTATCTTGGTGCTCCACAAGTTTTCTGGTTAGCATTCAACCCAGGACTCTCTAATCTTAATCCTAATAATTTCCTTTTCTAGAGAAGTAAAACATTTCTGAAATTTTGGGTTAACCAGCATTGTTTTTTAACAGTAAAAATTTTTCAAAGTCACACCAGAGGGCTTTAGAACACAAAAAAAAATTATCACAAGTAACTCACATAAAGTATTTAGCTCATCTGATGAAGTTCTGTAATAAAATAGACAAAAGTGCTAAATGCTTTATGTGAGTTATTTGTGGTATTTCGGTTTTGTATTCTACAGTCCCCTGGTGGAATTTTGCAGCATTTTTACTCTTTTAGTGTTTTTTTACACTGTCTGGAAACATTATCAGATGAAACATTGCATTTGAATGTCTGCTTTACTACTAGAATTTATTGTATATATGTACATCCATTAGACTCTTACGAAATTATATGATATGATATGGAATTTATACATGTATATATATATATATATATATATATATATATATATATATATATATAGATCCACTTTGTAATTCTGAAACTTCAAAACCTTGAACATCACAATCCCAATGCTCACATGGTCGAAGTTTTGGAATCTCAAAACTGATCAATTGAGATCACCTGACAGTGCAGAAGAGTAACTTTACCATTCTCTTCACTGTAGTGGGATCTTGGAGTTGGTATATTTAAGTAGCAGGGGTTTGTGGGGGGTGCACCCCACCCCAAACACATTGGGAGTGCAGGGGCGCTTGCCCCCCTGCAAAACCATGATTGCTGCAGTTTTATTCTTTTAGGTGCTTTGTTTTGTTTCTTTTGAGATTCCAAAAAGGCGAACATGTGAACGTCAGGATTTTGATGTTCGAGGTTTTGGTGTTTCAAAATTACAAAGTGGATCCACACACACACACACACACATATATATATATATATATACTATATATATATATATATATATATATATATATATATATATAAATATATATATATATATATATATACACATATATATATATATATATATATATATATATATATGTATATTTTATAAAAACATATATATAACATATATATATATATATATATATATATATATATATATAGAATATATGTGTTAAGCTTGTTTTTCCAGGTAGCAAAAAACTTCTTTATTTTACAGCAAGATTCTTGTTTGTGATCTTTAGGTAAAGTTTCATTTATTTGAGTAGAAAGAATGGAAATACCTGGTATCATATTATTGGTATCTATGTCCACTTACTGGATGATTACAGAAGGTTTAGCTTCCTTTCATGATTTAAACACATTTATGTGATGTATCTACTCTTGTCTTCCCTTTCTGGTTTAACTTGTTTTGCAGTTTACTTCACTTGTTTTCTTTATGACCTCAAAGGGTCCTTGTCATCATGTTAGGAATTTATTTTTGGCAGACTGGACTAAGTAAAACATTTTCACCTACTTCAAACTTCCTGAGTTTTTTTTTATTATTATTATTATTATTATTATTATTATTAGTATTATTATTAATAATAATAAATATCTGTTTTACGCTCCATGCCCTTTGTATATCCATCCATCCACAAGCTCTTTTTCCCATTTATGGCATTGCTTTTTTCAAACCATCTTGCAAGTCATTAAAGTGTGCTATCATACTTTTAAATGGGTTTTTCTCTTTGCTCCAAGTCTTCTTAGCTACGCACAGCAAGCCTTATCGATGTTCATCGTATAGTAACTTAATTTGGAGTATGCCCTTTCAAAGCCTTGGCTTCCTATCTCTTAAAGCAAACAGGAGGTAGGGAAATGTATTTATTTATTATTTATTGCAATTGGAACTAACTGATTCCAGTAATTCTAGGTTGCTTTGTGACATTCTTGATCATATAATTCAGAGTTTTATTAAAGAGCTCCACTGATCTATTGGTCTGAGGGTGGTATGCTGACTTTCTTAACATTTTACTCTTAAATACCAGCCAAACTGATGTGCTCTAAAAGGAGTTTATTGGTGTTTCTTTGGATATCAGTATTCTAGAAAAATGTAACACTATTGCTTTGACTATTGAGCTATCCAGCACTTCCATGCAATGTGACAGGAGTTTGACACCTCTATAATGCCTACAGTCATGAATATTCCCTTTGTGTTTGTAAATTGGCACTAGGATGTTTATTCTCTAGTCATATGGGATACACCTTTGTTTCCATACTGCTGTGAGTACCCTCAGGTGCCATTCCTCCCTAAATTCACCCAAACTTTGATATCTGCTGTGACCTCTTCTGAGACTGGTAATTTCTCTGACATAATTTCCTTAGTATAGTTCTTACTTTCTCTATGGTGGGCTTTTTTCTTCTTTTATTTTAGGCTGTGTCTGGGACAGTACAACTTCTGTGGGCTTTTCTTCATCCAGAAGCTGCTGTAAATACTTCTTCCATCTGCCTTTGATGTCTTGCGGACTGATGAGCAGGATGTTGCTGGCATCCCTTATGAAGGATGTCTGATGACAATCTTTTTTATTATTCTGTCTTTGACTTACAACCTGATAGAAATTTTTTGGACCATCTGCTGAGCTACTTTCCAGATGCTGGTAGAATACCTCTGATGCATTGTTCTTTGGTATTTTGGCTGCCTTCTTAATCTGCTAGTTAATCAACTAGAATTCATTTTTAGTATGGTCCATCTTTTCTGTCTCCCACTTTTTCCTGTATTCCTTCTTTTTTTGATAGCTTCCTAGACATTTGTATTTCACTACCAGCCTATCTTATACTGATTATTCCCATGACTGGCTTGGCCACATGTCTCCTGTCCAGCCTTCAGCCATGTTGTTTTCAGATGCTGCCATTCTTCTTCCACTACACCTCTTTCCTATTCTTCCTGTGGTGCTAGGGCCCTAATTATTTCATTGAACTCTTGAGCTCCAGACAACTTCTTGATCTCCAGTCTATTCTCTGTTGACCTTAGAACCTTTTCTGATCATTACTTGTAGCTGATTGTGGTCACTAGTGGTTTATGCTGTTGGGCCAAATATTTCACTGGGGATGAATTAGCAATCTCTTATTCTACCTCAGTGCCCATTACCTACTAGGAAGATGTCTACCCTCTTGCACATTGACCACTCTTGTATATGACCTTGAAACTGCACCTTCTTCAGAAGCATACAGTGATCACTATCATGTCACTGGCAAACAAAAGCCTAGAATGGTCTCCTTTATTTTATCTATTTTTTTCTGCTATTCCCTCTTCTTTGGCTATATTTTCTTTGATGCTTCCTAGTGTATCATCCTCCCACTGTGCTTTCTTCCACATCTACTAAGTCAGCAAGATGTTCATGAATACACTGTGTTAAAGCAGAGGTTATACGACTTTATCTGTGAATACACATTTAAGTGTTTCTTCTTCTCCCATATCTTCCTCTGCAAAATGCAACTCATGCAGTAAATGAGGTTTGGTAGCAAACCAAGTTGTTCTGGGACATCTTCAAAAGGGGTTAGGCTGATATATTAATGGGAGTTAAGTGGGTTGGGGAGGTGAAAGGGTTAAATGGAGGGAGGAATGATTGGGAGGAAATAAGATAAAGATGGGGAGGGGATTAAGGGGTTTAGACAAGTGTAGCTCGGTAAGTAGTCACATTTTGGCATGAACTTGCTAAGGCAAGGTTACGTCCATGATGACCTGAAGGTAGTTTGGAAGACAGGTAGGCCTTGGGTAATAAGGGGGCATGGTGGCATTCGGTCAGTGCATTTTTTTCCCTTATTCATGCCTGACTTTGAGATTTTTTCCATGTTCTCTGGCTGGGTGCTTGATGGGTCATATTGGGTTGGTGGTGGGCCAGTTTATTTGTTTTAATTCTGGGAACTGTGAGAGCTTTTTGGCTTTTTGGAGGACTGGTGGTGATGGCTTCTGGTGGCTTTTGCTTGAGTTCAGTGTAGGGCAAGCATGGGTTTCAGTTCTGCTGCCAGTATGGCCATTTTAGTTGGCTTGTCATCAATGGAAGTCAGCGGTTCAAAGGGTTAAATGGAGGGAGGGATGATTGGGAGGAAATGAGATAAGGGTGGAGAGGGGCTTAAGGGGTTTAGACAAGTGTAGCTGGGTAAGTAGTCACATTTTGGTGTGAACTTGCTTCCCTCCATCCCTCCCCTTTTTTGTTGATGGTTTGGTGGGGATTTTGGTTATGTTATTAGTTGGGGTAGGGGCAAAGAAGAGGGACAGGCTTGCCCTCTTCTGTTCCCCCTCTGGTGTGTGGAGGTTTATTCCAAGGTTTTGTGGAAAGGAAATGAGCAGCTGGACGAAGTTTGCTGAAAAGGTAAGCAAATGGAGGTGAGGATGCTGCTTATTGGTTGGTAATTTGATGAATGGTTTATGAAGTGAGATGGGACGCTGCTTCATAAGTAAAGTAAGTGAGCAAAGGTATGGACGTTGCTTACTGGGCAGGATGAGCAGGTACACTGTCCTGATTTGTATGTTCATGCTGTGTTTAGAATCAACTTTACTATGTACAGTTGTAAATAAAATTGGTAATCAGAGTTATGGAAGTTTAATAAAGGTCATCAAATGTCATTCGGTGTGATGTGTTTATTGAAGGGGACTGGGACAACTTCTGTTTTTCTAAGTACTTGTTGCTGAAGCCCTGGTTTAGATTTGCCCCTGTTTTGTCTTTACAGAGAGAATCTTAAGACTTTTATTTCAGGTTCTGTTTCTTCTGTTAATGAATTTGCTACTATTAGTGTCATCCTCTCTGTTCTACATAAACTCCTTCATTACTTCTGGAATCTTCTGAGAAGGTTCCATATCACACACTAATGGTTCTTTCTTTTCATTTTCTCCACTGACTTATTTTATTAAATAAAGAACTTTTGTTTTGATGACATGATCGACAGACCACGATGCTTTGTCAGAGATGGCCAGCCCCTGTCACCCTTGGGATTCTGGATACTGGCTAAGGCTCTTGCCATACCTATAGTGCCTTTTTTAGGCAAGGTTCAAATGACAAATTCACCACCATAACAGGTACAAGCAAGAAAAATCTGAGGGTAATTCTACTCAGTGCTAGAAGTCTAAACCTCAAAATACATTCACTCAAGGCACTCCTTAAAATGGAGAACATTGATATCTGTGCAGTGACAGAGACCAGGTTCAAGGCTCCAGAGAATATGCCTGCATTGCCAGGCTATAATTCATACCACACCTTTTGGCCACCTAACCTGGACCGAAACACTAAAGGTGGAGGTGTGTCCATATTCATTAAGGATATCCACAACTCCAGGCTAGCTCCTCAGCATAATGCATCCAAGATTATCCAAGTGCAACTAACTCTGGGCAAGACTGCAATCCAAATTGTAACTTGCTACAGATCCCCCACCATGCCCCAGGATTCCCACTACTCATTTCCTGATACACTGGGAAATATTAGGGTACAACTAAACACCCTAATAATTGGCAATTTCAACTACCCCATCATTAAATGGGAAAACTACTCAGGTAACAACTCTTTCGCTCAACGTTTTCTGGAATTCATAAATTCCAATGCCTTGGATCAACTTACCGCACCCCAACCAGGGGCAGCAATATCCTAGACCTGGTCATTACCAACACGGGTGACTGGTGCACCCCACCAGAGGTCAGTTCCTCGTTGGTCAGATCTGACCACAATCTAATCAGCCTAGACATCCACATCCCTCCCCCAACCCCATTAGGGAAACCACCGTAAAAAATTTCTCCAAAGCCAACTTCATGCTTCTTAAGACAGAAGTGGCAAACTTCACGACACCCATGCAGACGGACAATAGAGGTATGACTGCTGAATCCTACACAACTGCACTTTATAAGCACTTACAGAGTGCATGGATCATGCTATCCCTAACAGAACCAAGATGGTATCCTCCAAAAAAAGGAAGTCAATCTGGTGGTCCCCTGCCATAAATAAATTCTGCAACAGAAGAAAGAAACTGTTGCAAAAAAAAGAGTAAAATCCCATGACTGGAAAAACTCCCTGGGCAGACTCAGTAAGAAGCTGAGATCCCTCATAAAATCCTCCAAAGCTAGTTATGAAAAAAAATCGCCACTGATTCTAAAGAAAACCACAAAGCATTCTATAGCTATATCAAGACTTTCAATGGCAACACTCAGATCTGCTCTGAGTTACAGCACAATGGCACTAAATATACAGAACCAACTGATATTGCCAACATCTTGGCAGATAGGTTCAGTGCTAACTTTGCCCCCCCCCCCCACCCCCTAAAGGGCCCATCTCTATTCCGGAAGAATGCAAAGTTCCTGTAATCACTGCTGCACAGGTAAAAAACACACTCTCCAAAGCCAAGAACACAGTATCCATGGGACCTGACAACATTCCAGGCTGCGTTCTACATGAACTACAGAATGAACTGGCACCCCACCTAAGCACCATGTTCAATCATAGCATCACCTCAGACTTTGTGCCCACTGAATTGCGCACAGTGACGGTTATCCCAATCCACAAAGGGGGAGCCACCACGGACCCCGGGAACTACTGCCCCATTAGCCTAACGAGCCTGGTCTGCAAGGCCATGGAAAGTATCATCATGGAACTTATAAATAAAGACATCGGTAATCTACAAACTCTGGACCCCACCCAGTTCAGGTTTGTAAAAGGAAGATCATGTCTCCTAAACCTGATTGACATCTTTGAAGCAGTCACCAAAGCCGCAGATGAGGGTAAGGTGGTTCACACAGCCTATCTAGATCTCGCCAAGGTTTTTAACACCATCCCCCACTCTGGAATTATAGATAAACTCACTAAACTAGGTATAAATCCCTATGTCACAAGCTGGGTTGCCAACTAGCTCACTGACAGAACCCACACTGTGAAAGTAGCAGACTCCAAATCCGACTTACCAGTGACAAGTGGAGTACCACAGGGTTCAGTCCTGGGTCCTCTCCTGTTTGGTATATTCTTTTCTGAAGTACAGGCTAACACAGAAGGTCTTTGGCTAACGAAGTTCACAGATGACTGCAAACTAGGAGCCATAACTGAAACTCCTAATGATGTGGACATCCTACAAAAGGGCCTCAGTGAGACAGATGCCTGGTGTCAAAGCCATGGCCTCAAGCTCAATGCCAAAAATTGCATTGTCATCCCCTTTGGTAAAAACTCTGTACCCATGAGCTATCACATAGGTGGTAGTCTACTTAACACCAAAAGTGTGATAAGAGACTTTGGGACACAGGTGGACAGTAGTCTCTCCATAGATAATCACATTGCCACAGTAGTCAGGAAATCTTTCTAAGTGGCACACCTCATCATAAAAGGTTTCTCATCCAGGAAAAAAGAGGTCATTGTTCCCCTCTACTTGTCACTCATTAGACCCATTATAGAGTACAACGCCCCTTTTGGTATGTATCTCACAAGACAGCTACAACAACTGGAAAGGCCACAGAAATACCTCACAAAGAGAATTACTGGCCTCAAACAGATACCCTACACAGACTGTCTCAAAAAACTCCAGCTTTACTCCGTCGCATATCACCTACTCAGAGGCAATCTCTGCCTAACATACAAAGTTATGTCAAACCCAGAGCTGTTGACATGCTCCACTTAAAGAAATCCCAATCCCTCCGAGCTACATGCTCTAGGGACCTAAACCTTGTCACCACAATAAACAGAACATGCTGGAGGGATACATTCCTGCCCCAGAGACTTCCCATACTCTGGAACAAACTACTGATCTATATCAAACAAAGCTCCTCATTAGCACTCTTCAAGAAAAATCTTGATGAATGGATGGGAGATAGGAAATTCACCCCGAGGATCACTTCTGTGGCTCTGCTTGACAGGGGCACAGGAAAATAATTTTCTTGGGTGGCAAAAGCCAGAGTACCTTTTAGGCTTGTATAGGCCCTAGGGCCAATAGCCTAGCACCACCCTATGAACCTATGAACCTATGAGTCTTGATAACTTATAGATTTTTCTTTTCTTGCCAGTCAAAGACAGATTTTAGTTGCTTTTGGTGATTCTACAACTATTCCTTTCTCATTATCAGAACTGTTCATTTCTAACAGTGTCATTTCTTAGGTTCATAGCTAAGTACTAAGCTAGCTGCCCATGTGGGCCATTTTAAGCTTAGCCAATTTCCTTTAAAGGTGAGAATCAAACCTTGTACCTTGTGTCTGGGAGTAAAACCCGTTAACCATTATATCAGCCCCAATCCCTTATTGAGGACTGTGTGTTCTTAATGATACGTAAGACTGCTGCTGCTGCTGCTGCTGTTGACTACAATTGTTTCTGTAGTTATATTTTCTTACCACGGAGTATTTACTTGAGTTCCCTCTCTCTATAAATTTCACTTTGTTATGTACTGAGGAGATATGGACCTATTATGATAATAAGCATGGAATTAGTATTTTACCCAGTTCGTCAGATGCCAAAAAATATATAAATTATTTTACTTTCCCTATTCATTTCAAGCTATAATCACAACTTGAAATATGCATTAAATCAAATGTTTATGCTTTTGCATTTTTTACTTGACCCAACTGTTTGCTTAATGGAATTTCATAGCTTCTGTTTCAGAAGACATACCAGTACTTGCTATCAGTTCATTCCTTCATTTTTGAAGGTTCATATGGTAAATGCTTTCCATGTCCAAACTGGCCATTTAGTGTTGCTCCTGTAAATGCCAAGGGTAAAATCTTGTCCAAATTAGATTTAACTCAATTCTCTTGGGTGGTATATTTCTCAAAAACAACAAGATATGCTTCCATACTATCTCTCCTGCTTGTTGTCTTTAGTAGTGGGTTGGATTTTGGGGATACCAGTATAGTAGCTATCACGATGCTTTGTTTTAGGAGAGCAACACACTCTTCTCCTGAAGATCAATTATATGCTGGCCCATATTGGTTTTGGACTGCACCAGAGTCTATATAATTTTCTCTATGCTGCAAACAGTTCACTAACAAAGTGAAAAAAAAAACAGACGACTTTTGCCCAACACTCCCCCCACTAACTATTTATACAAACTCCAAGATCACACACTACTGGGGGAAGGGGAATATTCACCTTCCCAGGGATTGTCAATGTCACACATTTGTTGACGTTCTATATAAGTGACCAAATGTGCTTGATTAAACAAATGTTGACCAAATCCCCTGTCGACCAAACCAACAGAACTCATTCATAGATATGTACACTGACAACGCCATGTGGCAAAACCGGTTTGTGATTTATTATTGCTGCCATTAATGTTTTCCATGCACGCTACTGCCTTTGCTTCTTGGGTTTATGCATTGTAGCACTGTACTGTAGCACTGTATTGTTTGAGTGCTAGAGTTTTTTCATGTTGTTGTCTGTATTCTCCATGGCACCTAATAGTGCACCATTCTGCTGTGTATATGTGTGTGTGTGTGTGTGTATGTGTGTGTATGTGTGTGTGTGTGTGTGTGTGTGTGTGTGTGTGTATATATATATATATATATATATATATATATATATATATATATATATATATATATATATGTACTGCTCAGACAAGCTCTTGACTACCTTCTGGATTTAAGTATCTTTGCTTTTTTTTCACTGGAAATAGCTTCTGTTGCTTACTTTGAACTAGCCTGAACTGTTTTTACTGATTACTGCATTTATTTTAAAATCTGCACTTAAAGTTACATTTAGTCGAATTTAATTGAAAGTTTGCTTGTTTGTTTGTTTAATTTAACTGTGGAGGCTGCCCACTAAAGTGTGCTAGCCTGTGTAACTAATTTATCACTGTCTCTGCATTTTCTGTGTGTTTCTACAAAAAACAAAAACAAAAAATAATCCTTGTTTTCCCGCCTTCCTCGACTAGTTTAGACCAGTATACAGGCATTGCTGTATTCTGGGCTGTCGTATAGTTCCTGTGTTGTCCATTACCTTACTTGGATAGAAGGATGTTTCTTTGCTCACCAGTGGGAGTGGGGAGCCTTGAGCAGCCTACCTGTCCTTGGGGGAAGTGACCTCAGCACAAGAAGCTGCAGTAATTGGTTGTTTGGGACCATTCCTAGCTCTTTTGTAGTTCTATGCTTAAAATCCGCCCCTGGGCGTTTTTTTCTGGCTATACTGCTCAGACAAGCTCCATGTGGGTTTACAGAGTGGTCCTAGCAGCAAGGAACTCGAAAAAGCGACTACCTTCTGGATTTAAGTATCTTTGCTTTTTTTTCACTGGAAATAGCTTCTGTTGCTTACTTTGAACTAACCTGAACTGTTTTTTTACTGATTACTGCATTTATTTTAAAATCTGCACTTAAAGTTACATTTAGTTAAATTTAATCAAAAGTTTGCTTGTTTGTTTGTTTAATTTAACTGTGGAGGCTGCCCACTAAAGTGTGCTAGCCTGTGTAACTAATTTATCACTGTCTCTGCATTTTCTGTGTATTTCTACAAAAAAAACAAAAAAAATAATCCTTGTTTTCCCACCTTCCTCGACTAGTTTAGACCAGTATACAGGCATTGCTGTCTTCTGGGCTGTGGTGTAGTTCCTGTGTTGTCCATTACCTTACTTGGATAGAAGGAAGTTTCTTTGCTCACCAGTGGGAGTGGGGAGCCAGTGACCTCAGCACAAGAAGCTGTAGTAATTGGTTGTTTGGGACCATTCCTAGCTCTTTTGTAGTTCACTGCTTAAAATCCGCGTTTGCGCAGGCGTTGTGCTGCATATAGCGCAGCGCGCGCGTTAAACAAGGTTAAACTTTTTCAGTCTGCTCTTCAATTTTCCCTTAGAACTGTTCTACTTGCAATCTAAACAGCCTATACTCTATCGGAAAAGCTCAGCACTTGCTCCTAAAGCATTTTTTACACAGGTAAAGCACTCTTAAACAAAAGAAAGTACTTCATTCACCTAAATTCTGTTGAGTACCCATTTCCCTTTAGGTCCTTTCTGACTCAGTTACACAGCAATCTTTTTCACTATTTCTAGCATGTCGAAGGGTCAGTTGCTGGTGTCCTCTCCTGTTCAGCTGGTAAATCTGGGAATCTAGAGGCAATGTTACAATTGCCTCATGTACACAGACAACCCTCTCCTCCTCCTAACAAATACAAATATATGCGAGAGATGCAACTATATAGCCAAACTGGAGGCTGAGCTCTCTCAATTCAGTACTGGCAAGACCAGTCAGGAGGAGAAGGTAACCACACAAACCCAGTCTCACATAGAACTATCACAACTGCAAACCAAACACATAAACACACAAAAACATACTCGGAGGTGCTGATTAAAAATCTACCAAAACAACAGAGGCCTCCAAAGCAGACACCCAAGCAACCACCACCTCAAGACATAGCACATGCAACACATAGTTCACAAAGTCAGTGTGCTAAACAGTCACAGCCCTTAAGGCCAAACAACATGCCAGACACACTTGTAATAGGTGACTCCATAGTCAGACACACTCTGCTCACCAGACTGAACAAGGAAAAGGTCACAGTAAGCTGCCTGTCGGGATTTAGAATCCACCACATAACACAAGCACTCAGGTCACTCCACAGCAAGTACAAATATGACTCAGTCATCTCTGATTATGTAGCCCAGGCCTGACCCTGAGCAGCATCTTACCCTCACCAAGAATGATGCCACAGTACAAAGACAAAATGATCAGTTTTAACAATTGGCTTAATTACTGGTGTCATTCTAAGGGGATCCAATGTCTGTCTGCTTGGGATGACATGCTTGACAAGCCACGCTGCTTCACAAGGGATGGCTTGCACCTGTCACCCCTGGGCTTCCGGATATTGGCCAAGGCTCTTGCCACCCCCATAGTGCATCTTTTAGGCAAAGCTCAAATGACAAACCTACCTCCCTAGAAAACACAAGTGGAAAAAAACTAAGGGTAAGGCTGCTCAATGCCAGAAGTCTAAACCTCAAGAAGCCCTCCCTAGTATGGAGAACATCGATGTCTGTGCAGTGACTGAAACCTGGTTCAAGGCTCCCGAGAGCACCCCAGCACTATCAGGTTTTACCTCATATCATGCTTTGCGACCCCAAAACTTGGACGAACCCACAAAGGAGGGGGAGTATCCATTTTCATCAAAGATACCCACACCTCCAGGTTAGTGGCAATGCACGAAGCATCGGAGACTATCCAGGTGCAACTAACCATAGGCAAAACTGCCTTACAGTTTGTAGCATGCTACAGACCACCCTTTCAAACTCAGGAACCCCACACAGCCTTCCTGAAGACACTGGAATGTCTCCAAATACCATAATTTTGGGAGACTTCAACTACCCAAACATAGACTGGGAACATTACTCAAGCCCCAACACCCTAGCCCAAAGGTTCCTAGAATTCATAAACTCAAATGCAATGGAACAACTAGTCACCATTCCCACAAGAGGAGACAATATACTAGACCTGATCATCACAAACATGGGGACAAAATGCTCCACACCGAAGTATATCCCTCTTTGGTAAGATCAGACCATAAATTAATCTCACTGGAAATCCACATCCCGCCCCACCCCTGCACAAAGACCACAGTGAAGAACTTCTCAAAGCCAACTTCACACTTCTTAAGACTGAAGTGGTATCCTTCAAGGCCCCTGGGCCAGTGGAAACCACAACCCACACTGCTGAATCCTTTGCAAATGCCTTCTATGGGCACCTTCAAGAATGCATGGATCATGCAATCCCAAATAAAACCAAGACCCATTCCCCAAAGGCAGGTGAAGGCATCTCTGATCAGTACTAGCAAAAAAAACGATCACTCATAAAATCATCCAAGGCCAACTTTGAGAGAAAAATCGCAAAAGACACAAAAGACAATCAGAAGGCCTTCTTTAGCTATGTTAGAAACCTGGGTGGAAACTCCCAGATATGCTCAGAGTTAGTCCAAAATGACACAAAATACACTGAACCCACTGACATTGCCAACATTCTGGCAGACAGGTTCAGTGCAAATTCCCAAAGGAGAAATAACTATCCCAGCAGAGTGTAGCCTCCCTAACATCTCAGATGCCCAGGTGAGAGAAAACACAGCATCAATGGGACCATATGGTGTCCCGAGCTGTGTGCTACATGAACTCCAAGAGGAACTAAACCCACACATAAGGCTGCTGTTTAATCTTAGCCTTACTACAGGATATGTACCCAAAGAATGGCGTACAGCAACAGTGGTCCCACTTCACAAAGGCGGTGCTTCTATAGACCCTGGAAATTACCGCCCCATAAGCTTGACAAGCCTGGTCTGCAAAGCTATGGAGAAGACCATTATGGAACTCATAAACAAAGACATTGGGGACCTACAGACATTCTTTTTGAAACAGTCACTAAGGCCATTGATCAGGGTAAGGCAGTTCACTCAGCCTACCTTGACCTTGCAAAAGCCTTTGACACAATAGCATCATAGACAAACTCACCAGCTTAAATGTAAACCCATATGTCACAAGATGGGTTGTAAACGGGCTCAAGGACAGTACCCACAGGGTCAGAGTTGCTGTAGCTATGTCAGAGTCTATGCCAGTCACAAGGTGTCCCACAGGGCTCAGTCCTGGGACCCCTCTTGTTCGGCATTTATTTTTCCGAGGTAGGCAAACATAGGAGGATTGTGGCTGACAAAGTTATGACTGCAAACTGGCCATAATTGATACTCCAGCGGACACAAACATCCTTCAGAGAGGCCTCATAGAAATGGATAATTGCTGCCAGAGCCATGGCCTTAAGCTGAACGCCAAAAAATGTATAGTCATACCCTTTGGGAAAAACAACAAATTACCACATAGGTGGTAATCCATTAAGTACGGAAGAGATAATCAGGGACCTAGGGACCCAGGTTGACAGTAACCTCTCATTTGACACTCACATTGCCAAAGTGGTTAGGAAGACCTTCTATATTGCCCACCTTATCATGAAGGGTTTCACATCTAGATCAAGAGAGGTCATTGTGCCCTCTACTCTTCTCTTATCAGGCCAATGATTGAGTACACTGCCCCATTTGGGATGTATCTCACCCGACACCTGCAGCAGTTGGAAAGACCCCAAAAGTTCCTCACCAAGAGGATAAAGGGTCTTAAACATATGTCATATGCTGCCCGACTGAAAAACTCCAGCTCTATTCAGTAGGCCATGTATGGACATGCTCCCCCTGAGAAAATCAAAATCCATCAGAGCCATGAGAACAAGAGACTTAAACCACACAGAAATAAATAGGACATGCTGGAGGGACAGATTCATAACCCAGAGGCTCCCTACACTCTGGAACAGAATCCCAGTCCATGTTAGACAGAGCCCCTCACTGACTCTATTCAAGAGAAATCTCGGCCAGTGGATGAGAGATCGTGGGTTTACCCGGGGGGTCATCTCTGTGTCACTACTAGACAGAGGCACAGTAAACTAAAAACCTATGAACCTATGAACCTATATATATGTATATATATCTGCCACTTGGGACAGAAGTTAAGGTTGTGAACTGTTGTTCCTGTGGTACAGAATTTGATCCTCTTAGCCCTTGTTTTCCTGCTATGTGACTTTCAGCAAGTCACTTAACTGGGCATTGACTCTAGGGATTGTGTTTCCAGTGGGCTTAACTGTTTAACAAATAGGATTTTAACAAAAAAAGATATACTTTTCCTTAAGTGGCTTGAAAAACAACATTGACAAACCAGAAATGGGATGCAAGTAAAAACATGCATATTTTATTCTGGTTTGCAATAGAAAGATAAATAGAGAGATATAAAGTGTGTGTGTGTTAGTTTAGTGCATTAGGAAATATTGGTATGCAGAAATATTGACACATATTATGTTAATATTTGGACATTGGCAGCACACTTATGCAACCTTAAAACAGCCAATAAAACCCAGAAAAGGGATTCAAATAGTTTGACTTTTCCATTGGTTAAAAACAAAATAACCCACAAAATTAGTAATGCAGTAAGTGGGGTTAAGGTTCTGGGCAAAGCTAAGCTAAGAGTTATGAGTTAGGTAGGCAGCTAAAGGCTGAACCTGACTTCCTAGCTACCTACTCTATTCCCTCACCTTCATTTATTTGCATTTCAAAGCACTAATCACATGATCTATTATCTATCTGCCACAACCACTAATACACCTCTGCAATTGCTCAATGATCAGCTTCTACAAATTCATAAGTATCTTTTATGTTGTAATATTTGCCTCTATTTTCATGCATATGTAATCTAATTAGCAAATCTATGTGTAATTGTTAATGTGTATTGCTTAATGTCTGTTCATGTATATTACTGAATGTCTGTGTAAAATTGTTTTTAATATGTTTGAGCTTTTCAGCCTGGGTCTCGTCTGAAAAGGGGTTTTTGATTAAACTAAAGTCAGTTTGACAAATCTGGTAAACAAAAGCAAAATAAAAATAAACACACAGATACAGGAACTTAACAGGAATTTAACAAAATAATAACATCTGGTGGTTTAATGGTGATAGAAACTCAAAGATTTTGCCGTGGAAATTTAGGAAAGTGAGGTAGAGAAATGCAATTCTAGCAATCAAGATGTCACAATGAGAAACAATATTTTAAGTAAAATGCATAGGAGCATTTTTAAGCAGTATAATTCAGAGTTATACTCTGGATGTAAGATAACACACAATTAGAACAACAGGATGTAGTATGAATATCTGGATCAGGTTATATCTCCCAGTATATACTGGAAAGGAAAATAAAGGGAGAAGAATAGAGGACATAATAAAACACTTAAAAACAAAGCTATGCAACCAGATGGAGTTTCTGCAGAGTTTTATAAATGCATATGATACAGAATGTTTAACACGTTAAGTTTATTGAAGAGGAGCACTGAGAATCATAAGCAGATCCAATGAAATGTAAGGGAAGTGAGAATTGTAATGATTCCAAAGGAAAGGGTGACCAGCTAGACTATCAACTTGCCACCTGATCTCTAGCTACTCAATTTAAATGCTAAAATGCTTGCTGAACCACTCACAGAATAGCTTAAATAAAATATGTCTTTAATAATAGATGCAAAACAAGGAGGCACTATAGAAGGAAGACAGAAAACATATTAATGGGCACTGGCAACTTTTATTGCTGGGAATCAAGGTGACTGCACAAATGTAGGACTGTTGCTTTAGGCAGAAGAAAAGCATTTAATTATCTTACGTGGAATGTATATTTCAAGAAATGGAAACGTAAAATGTGTCAAAAATTCATTGCTGGCAAAGAAATAGGAAGAAATAAATTAAAAACATTATATAATGATCTTAAAGCTGATGGTCTACTAAATGGAAATGTATTGGAAGATAAAGAAATATATAAAAGTACCACACAGGGTTGCCACTTGCCCCAAGGACTCTTTATTCCTACAGTGGGGACATTAGCTAAAAGAATCAGGCTTGTATTGAAACATTTGAAAACACAAGATAATTGGAAAAGTGTGATTAAATGTTTGCAGGCAAGTAGCTTAATGAGTGAATAGACAGACTAAGCTATTAATTCAGTAATGGTGATATTTAGAAATTTTGCATGCACTCAAGATTAGAGTATAAAGACAACAAGATTGTAGTGTTGAGACTGGAAAAAGATATGTGGCAAGGACCCTGTGGGCATACTAGGGAGGATTTTTTTCCAACTTAGCTAGTCTTCATAGTCAGGCATACCATAGACTTACTGTGTTAGAAATCTAAATAAAATGCATTGCTAGATACAAAATAGCCAGTAAAATCAATGCAGTTAAAACTATGATCCTCTCATTAGCATTAGCCTACACTAAAAGAAATAAGTACAGCACTAAAGAAAATAAACTCTTGGAAAGTCACAGACACAGCAGATATGATCAAGATGTTGCCTGAGATAGCAGTATCGAGAGAAACTCTTACTCTGATGACTGGAGAATAAGCATCTTAATCCCAGTGTACAGGAACAAAAGGGAACCAGTATAGAGGTATCACACTCCAGTCGCACTGCATGAGCCACTGGAAAGGATGACATAAATGAATACATAGAATAGTACAAGGTCAGCTGGCAGATGAGCAGATCAGTATGAAGGGCAAATGACTCAATATTTACAGTGAGACAGACACTGGAGAAGAAGCTGGACATGAGCTAAGAGTCCAACTGAGCATTCCTAGACTATGAGAAAGCATATGACAAAGTTTCAAGGAAGCTGCTTTGGGCAGATTTCTGATAGTTCCAAGTCTCTGCAACATTGGTAGAATTACTGCAAGTTATCTACAAGGACTCAATGGCACAAATAGGAACAGTGTTCAGACTCACAGAGGGGCTTCCAGTGACCAGTGAGAGTTGGTGTGCATCAATGGCCCAAAAAATAGGGACAGATTTTAACTATTGCTATTGTAATCCTAGAAAGTTGCTAGACTAACAACTTTTGCATTAACATGCATTTTCTGCAGGATATGAAGCTTGAAGCTCAAATGTCATTATTTAGTGACATCAGTCCTCAACGATTTGCCAGAAAAATTTTATGAGGAGTGGACCACAAATATGAGGCAAAAATCTGGACAGCTGAGAGGTATGACTTGGATCCTTCTGAGACACAGAGGGCAACAGCAAGCTCCACTGTAGACGGTTGCTATGTGAGTAGCCAATAACATGTACTGTTTGGCTTTGGCTGCTGCTAAATCTAGCATTGCCATGCAGTCTGTCTTCCTTTTCTGTAAGAAATCTTGGTGTACAAGCTCACTGGTAACTGATACTGAATACACAATTTATATGTGTGTATGAAACCCTTCACCATAGTGTTTCCCCACAGTTGCACTCAGAGTGGAGTTCATTACGACAGTGCTACTCATTCCCATGTCACTGTGTGGTCATTACCATATGATTTCAGAAACACAATTTGTTTCTGCTTGTACGACTGTGCTGCCTGTGTCTTTGATTTGACTCCATTCTGTTTTGCTGCTCTTGCCTCGATTTTGCCCACTATTATTTGCTGTTTGTTTCTGAATTCTGTGGACTTTCTGGAGTACATTTAATAAGTAAATTATAAGAAAATGTCTTGCCATGTAAAATAAGTTAGACTGAGTTTAAGAGACTCTTTATGGGCATGACAGTGTTTCCAGCATCAGAAAATAAATCCAAATAATTTGACAATGATGAAAATGGATAAAAATATATATGTGTACATGTATGTGTGTGCATTTGTTTGTGCATGTACAGTATGTGTGTACAGGAGTGTCGATGTGTATGTTTTTGAAAATAATGGTTTTACTACATGTTCTGCATTTTCGTGCATTTTGTCAAGAGGTTCATCTGATTTAATCTGTTTCCATACTGTTTCATGTATAAGAAGAATTTGTCTACCACAAGACTACTCTAAACTCTCTCACTAGGCTAGGTGGCATAGAAATAAATCATGAAAAAGCAGGTCTCAAGACAATAAATGCTCCTGACAGTTGTGGTTTTCTTGTCTCAAATAAATTTTCTTATAGAGCATATAAATATTTTATGTTGCAAAGCAGGGCTGTGAGAAGAACTATCTGGGCTGTATTTATAAAACTAATGGCTGTATCACCTTCTTACATACATGCAATCTAAAAAGAATCTATCTGAAGAACCATAGCTAGCTCATAAGGCCCCATGTGCAGCTACCCAAACTGGGACCCCCATAACTCAAGGTTTATGAGTTTTGGTGCTGTACATTTTGTGGATATGCAAAAGGTCCATCAGAGCAGGATCCAACGATGCATTCTATGCCAGGTATAAATCAGTTCTCACCAGTCTGTAGAATGGGGCTTTCAGGCAATCTGCACAGGACATTGTGTTTACACACTGTACTTTTTTGGGGAGGAATATCTATTGGAATTCCAGTTGTTGCATGTGCCTGGTCAGGTACATACCAAAAGGGACAATATGCTCAATGATGGGTCTGATGAGGACTGAGTACAGTGGCACAATGACATCTCTGGACCTAGATGCCATTCACTTACTTATAAGCTGAGTAACACAAAATAATTTTCTTACTACCTTAGACATATGTTGGTTGAACATCAGATTACTGTTTGCATGAGTCCCTAAATCCCTGACTACTGTGTCTACTTTTAAAGCAGATTGATGAATTCTTATCCTTAGCAGTGGAAGAGGGTATTATTACAGATACTACCAGAAAACATCTGATGATTTCAGACTCTAATAATCAATATATATACTTTCTGCCGAAAATTCATAAAAATCTTCGTAATCCTCCAGGAAGACCTATAGTATCTGGGAAGGGCTCCCTAACAGAACCTCTGTCTCAATATCTTATGAAATATCTAAAACCACTTCTTAAGTGTGTAAGGGCCTGCCTTAGGGATACCACAGAATTTCTTCAGGTCATCTCTGAAATGTAATTGGAGGCAGGCTGGCTACTCTGTACCCTAGATGTTAAATCCCTATATATCAACATTCCACACTGGGCTGGTATTGAAGCATTAGAATATTGGTTATATAGATCAGAGCTATACCAACCTGGCGTCAATACACTTCTTATCTGTCTTACTGAGCATGTACTCACTAAAAATGTCATCTTCTATCATGACAAATGCTATTTACAGACTCGAGGTACAGCAATTTTCCTCCATTTATGCTGACCTATTTATGGCATATATAGAGGAGCAAATTATATATGACAGCTCCCCTAATCTGTACATGGACGAAACAGACATTTGGAAAAGATATTTGGATGATTGCTGGATGGTATGGAGATCGGATGTGGAACATCTTTATAAATTTGTTAGTTATTTGAATGAAAATAAATAGGGGATTTAGTTTATGGTAAACCAAGATAAGGAATGGATAACCCTTTTGGATGTAATGGTCATCAAAACTCCTGATAACACCTTGATTACTGAGGATTACCGTAAATTCCCAGAATATAATTCCCTTCTCCATGCCTCCAGCTATCATCCTCCACACATCTGCAAAAATATACCAAAGCCACAATACATGAGGATCAAACGTATATGCTCGGATAATGACACATATAAGCATTTCAGAGATGACCTTACCCTTAGGTTTAAAGAAAGGGGTTACAAAGCAGGCTATGTTCATCTAGCTAAAAATAAGGTAGAATATATATATAGAGAAAATCTTCTCCAATATAAAAGCCAAGAAGATAGACAAGAAAGTATCTTATGGTTTGTTATGACCTTTGGAAGGAACACAGGGGCACTAATGAATAATGTCCAGTGTAACTGGAATATCTTGCTTTTTGGAAAGTAAACTTTCTGGATTAATAGAGAATAGATGCCAATTTTCCTTTAGGAAAAGAAAACATTTGGCTTCTTACTTTAATCACTACAAGCAAGGGCCCTATAAGAAAAATGAAAGCCTACAATGTACACTTGAAGGACAGATTGCTACTGGTTGTTTCTCCTGTGGCCATTGTACATATTGCCCCAGAATATTGAAAATGTAAAGTTTCAGCAGTAAGAATACAAGTCAGGCATATGACATTTCGTTTTTTGCTAACTGTAATTCAGATTGGGTGATATATCTTGCTGTCTGTAAATGCTCTGCTTTCTATATAGGTCAAACTTCTAGACCAGTAAAATATAGAATATCAGAGCACCTTAGTGATATTAAACATCGAAGAAACACTAATACCCTATACAAACACACCATGCTACATAAAAATGCCTCATTTAATATCATTATAATCGACCATATCCCAGGCATCAAATCTAATAAATCAGGCTGGTATGAGTTATTAAACACAAAAGAAAGAAAATGGATAATCAAAGTAGGTGGTTTATTTGCACCTGGATTAAATGAGCATCTCTAATTAGTCACATAATGGCATTACTTATAGAATATAAGGGATGAGCTTATTGTATTTCATTACACTGATAAAGGCTATGTGTTATACTAGCCAAAACCGGTCTGTTTAGCTTGTTCATGTTTAAATATAGTATGTATGTATAAGTGTATACATTATTAAATAATAGATTGCTGCCACTGTCTGCTGGTCATATTTTGACTTTGCACTGAGAATTTTGAGACCTTGCAGTTGCCATACCTGCAGAGAAACATTGGGACATGTTGGTTGAACACCAGATTACTGTCCGCATGAGTCCCTAAATCCCTGACTACTGCGTCTACTTTTAGGGGTGTTTCATCAAAAAGGTAGTTTCCCTGGGTGGATAACTTCCCAAAAGGTACTAATATGCATTTCCTGGAACTGATTTTGAAGTTGAGGCTTTGGCACCACTCATTTGGTTGTGTTAGCCCTCCCTGTAAGATGTTAGTATCTTGAGGGTTTCTGTGATTCCTTATAGCTTACAATCATCTGCAAACTTGGTAAGCCAGAGGCCCTTGACATTGGCCTTGACTTCTGAAAAATAGATGCCAAAAAGGGATGGATCCAGCACAGAGCCCTTTATGACTCCACTGGTGATTGGTCTCTAGCTGGTCTCACCAATCTTAACTTCCTAAGTCTTGTCTGTGAGTTATCTGGCTAGCCAATGAGTTACATAGGGGTTTATGCCTAACTCCTTCAGTTTGTTTACAATTCCTAAGTAGGGTATTGTATCAAGTGCCTTAGCTAGGGCAAGGTAGGCAGTATGCACCATTTTGCCCTCATTTGTTGCCTTGGTGACCTTCTGAAAGAAGTACACCAGGTTCAGTAAACATGAACTGTTTTACTGACACCAAACTGTATTGGGTCCAGTGTCTGATGGTTTCCTGTGTCACTGTTCATCAGTTCCATGATAATTCTTTTCATGGCTTTGCATATGAGACTTGTCAGACTAATGGGACTATAGTTCCTGGGTGAGGGGGGGGGGGTTGTAAATAAAGAAAACATTTTAGTGTTGTCTGTAGAAGTAATGCTCAGATCTCAGCTCATTTCAAAACCTGGACTAGCTGTTGCAGGTACAGTACATACAGAAGTGGCAATAAAGAGTCACATGGTTTGTTGACCCTTGTGATGAGAAAGCAAAGGGAAAATATACTATGGGAAATGTTTTGTGTTTCACAGCCTTTATACATAATGTAATAAGTGACTAGTTTATTCTCTCAGATACTTTATCATCATCATGGCTGGGGGGTTTTGCCACATGTTGTACCCCCCAAACACACACACACACACACACACACACACACACACACACACACACACACATGTACACACACGCACACACACACACACACACACACACACACACACACACACACACACACACACGCACACACACACAGAGCTCCTCCACTGGGTCTACTGAACTTGACTTAAACACCCCTGGACTAGGTCTAAGGCATATTATGGGCCAGTTATGAGACTGGTGTTTCCGGGGGCAGTGTCACTTAACTGCCAAGAAGTGTTTTAATTCTGTTGTAAAATGTAAAATACATAAATAGCATATGAAAAACATAAACTTGTAGTGATAACAAAGACTGACAGAACAGAGCATTCATTCAAAAGTGCATTCTATACTACATACTTTATGGAATTCTGGGTCACTAAAAATCTGACAATACTCAGTGTAAACAAGAGTAATATAATAATAAATGCCAAAGTAAACATAGGACAACCCAAAAACAAGCCATCCTGGTGGAATCCTAGTATGAATAGATTGTATAACAAGAAAGAAAATCATGTAAAAAAATACAGGATGGGCATTGCACAGCAAGGTTCAATCTGAACAAGCAACTCAGGAGACTAATAGAGAGAAGCAGCCAAATCTGAGATAAAAATAGCCTTCCAAGCTAAGGGCAATCATGAGGCTTCTTCAATTATGGCCAAAACCTAAAAGGCAGCAACCAATAATCTGCTGAATTAGTGGTGAAAGGAACCACCTATATGGAGCTAGTGGATATAGCAAATATGTCAGGTGATAACTTTAGCTCCAGTTTTATCCCCACCACCCCCAGTCACCCCACAGGAAATACCCCACACCTTTTCTCCACCAACTATAAATAGGGAGCAGTTCTTCACAGCACTCTCTAAGTCAAGAACACTGCTTCACTGAGCCTTGACAATATTCCAGGATGCGTCTTGAATAGCTTGAAACACAATCTGTCAGGCCCGCTAGAACCCCTTTAATTGTATCCTCCAAATGAATGGAGGACTACAACAAATATCAATTTACACATGGGAGGGGGGTCTTCCATGAACACAAGGAACTACAGAACTATAGGTATGACTAGTCTCATATGTACAGCCATAGAAAGAATTATTATGGATGTGGTAAACAATGACAAAGAAAACCTACATATGCTGAAACTTACCCAGTTCAATTTAGTCAAAGAAGGGTCACTTATATTTAACCTGGTGGACTTCATTGAGAATGTCACTAAAGCTATTGATGAGGGTAAAACAGTGCACACTGCCTACCTCTACCTACAACGGTATTTGACTCAATACCTCACTCAGGTACTGTAGATAAACTTGTAAAAGTTGGCATAAACCCATATATCACCCAATGGATAGCAAGCTGGCTCACTGATAGGGCACAAGAAGTTAGGATAGGGGAATTCACCTCCATGATTAGGCCACAAATAAAATCTGATAAAGATTGGTTCTGGGGCCTCTCCTTTGTGGCATCTACTTTTCTGAAGTTAATGCGTATGTCAGAGGCCTCTGGTTGAGAAAGTCTGCAAATGACTCCAAAATAAGTGTTGTCATCAAATCCCCTAAAGAGCCATATAGCCTTTAAGAGTGCCTGACACAAACAACTGGTGCCAGAGCCATGGAATAAAAGTTAGTGTGAAAAAAATGCATAATAGTACCCTTTGGAAAGATGGCCACCAATGGAAATTACCACATTGATAATCAATCCCCAAAAATAGACCCAGTGGTCAAGAATCTAGGAACAGAGGGGCATGGCCAAGGATGAACACAGGGTAGCAGCTCCACCAACTTAACTACTTTAACAGGAAATTATTACTTCAAATCTCAACTAATGGAATAATTTTGTTTCTAAAAACGTTTGGACTATCACTACTTATAATAATATCTAAAAAAGAAAGAAAATTTAACTGACTTTCCTGTCAGAAATCTTTTTGGAAATTTCTCTCTCATTACTTCTGTTCAGAATGAGTTCCAGCAAGGCTAACAGTCAGGATTCCAGCATTAAGAAAGAGCTTCAGACATTATTATCAACTATACAGCAACTAGCAACTAAAATGGACAGACTGGATGTTAAAATTGACAATTTTATAGAGAAAACCACAAAACAAATGGATGTGCTACACCAAGACCTACAACATCAGAAAGCCCAGATAACAGGTATAGAAGAGGCACTTAATGATATGGACAACAGAATTAAGGAAGAAGAAATTAACATTGAATTTTTATTGAAACAAAACACTCACCTTCAATCCAAACTAGATGACTTGGAAAACAGATCCAGACGTAACAATATAAGGATTTTTGGACTGCCAGAAAATATAGAAGGTAATAATATTAGATCTTTTTTAAACACTTGGCTTCCCAAGACTTAAGATCTGTCAGAGGCATTTTCTTTTGGCATTGAAAGAGCCCACAGGTCTTTATCCATTTCTAATACAAATAAAAATTATCCTAGATCAGTTATTGTAAGATTTTTATCATCTTATGACAAGGAGATGGTATTAAAATCTGCATGGGCTAAATCACCTATAAAAATTGATGAAGCAACTGTGCGCTTTGACAATGACTATTCCTCTTTGGTAATATCAAAAAGAAAGGTCTTTTTACCATTAATAAGAGAGCTTAAGAAAGCACAGTTCAAAACTCATCTTTTATTTCCTTCCAAGCTGAAAATCTTTTTACCTGATGGCCCTAAAATTTTTGAAGACCTGGACTCTGCATTGGTATATATTAAAAAAAATAAAATACTAGACAAAATAGAGGATATGGAATGGGCAAGTCCTTCGTTAAAAAGAATGGCAACAGGAACATCTTGGAAGACTTCAGAGAAACAAAAAAGACTAAAAAACAAATGACATGTTTTATATTTCTTTGAACTCTTTAATTACAGTTTCTGCATTTACAAGAAAACCATAAATATCTTAATGATTTGTACAAAGTTTTACTAATGTGCAAGAACTGAAGTTTGTTTTATGGATAATCAAACTTTCATGAGGAACAAATAACCTGATATAAATCAACTTGTTTTTCTTCTGTAACTAAGAGACCTAAGGTTAGTAATATGTTATATGTTTCTTTCTTTCTTTATTTTAAATAATAGTACTCTATTTAAACTAAACACATATGGGAGGGGGAGGGAGGGCAGGGAGGGGGGAGATGAAAAGAAGGAAAAAAGGGGAAAAATAAAATATTATCTCTTTAAAATTATTTATGCTGATTAAATAAAACTGCTTCATATTATACTATGATTAAATTGCTTAAACACATAATATCAAATAATAAGTTATGATATAACTGTAGTTGACTAGAACTAATGCAGTTGTAAGTAATGTATCTCAGGTTTTACTTTACTAAAAGAAACAGCAAGTAAATATATATGTAGGTAGTTTTTTTTTTTTTTTTTCTCTTTCAAGAAGTAACAAGGTTCTGATAATACTGATGTGTGTTTGTAACTTATTTTGAATGAGAAAATGAAATGGGACATATAAATATAAGAAATGTTTATGTTAAATAATTTAAGGCTTGGTTTCACTGCCATAGAAACTGCAATGACTTGTGGAGTGCTTCGAGAAGGTTTTACACTACATAAACCCTTTTACATTCAAAATCAATGTTTGCCACTTACTTTTACTAAAATTCCCGCCAGAATGTTATAAGAGACAATTTTAGTTATAGGTATCCTCGTGAATAGTGTCCTCGAGCCGATTTAAAAGCTTCAACATTCAGCAAATGCACAGAGAAGCTGAAAGCAGCCATTTTGAACTTTGACCCCTGATTTCACACAGACACGTCGCAAATTCAAGAAGTAAACCAGTTTCAGGAAGTAGAACTGCTGTAAATGCAATATTGTGATGAAAAACGAACTTTATAACAACAAAATGTGAGTTTTTCTTTATAATAATTTACTTATTTAAGATGTAACGTATAAAATGTAAAAGTTATAATGAATTTTAATGTCTTAATATGCCATAGTAAACAAATGAAATAACTTATAATGCATAGAAGCTAAACTCATGCATATATGACTCTGAAAGCTGCACTTCAATGCATATAGGTGCTTATAATTTAATGATATATAACATTATAATACATTTATTTTAACATAGATAAATAAGTATGTGCATTATTATGATTTTATTTCAGAAGAAAGTGTCATGTGATACATTCTAAAGCTGCAGTGCAGATATATGAGATATAGCAGGCTTTCATCACAATGATTCATGCATAACTAGAGATCAACATTGCTTTGTAGTCTGTTCTTTTTATCTCATATATTGAGAATAATCATTTTTATTTAAATGGTAAGAACAAGTAAGTGAAGGAAGCTTGTAGTACATGTAGTTTAAAGTTTTAAAACTACTAATAGTACTGTTATGGCAGAGAATATGAATACTCTAATGTAAATAATATTTTGAGTCATAATAGCCTTAGACAATAAGTGTTATTAAATTCGAATGAACATAAACATATAATAAGAACCTACCACTACAAGTTTATATTAAACAACTAAAAGGGTATCTTTTTTTTTTTTTTTTTTTTTTCCTCTCTCTCCTCTGCTCTCTCCTTCAGGATTGTTAGAATGCTTTTATGATAGTGTATACATTATATAGAATAGATATACATAACATTGTTAAGATGACTATAAACGTTTTATATGATAATACAAAGGTATTCTCAAAAATAATGTTGGTAATGCTTCTATTTCTCAAAGATGATTTATAATGAATCATTTATTGTATAAGTTTTAAAGTAAACAAATATGAGATATACATAATACACGATAGTGATATTGATTATAAGTTCTATTTTAGTTTCTTATATTTTATCATAAAGATTAGTGTAAATGTTATAATAACCTATTTCTTAACTTTCATATCTAACTATTACATTAATTGCATAATTGATCTTCTTTTATTTATTATACTGTAAAATAAGAAACTGTTATATAAATTGTTTAAGTCCTGCTATAATAGATACTCAAAATAATGAGCTTAACTTTAGTTAATAAAAGTTAGTATTTAATTAATTTTGGTGGCAGCTGGGGTATTGCTGCTTAGGATAGGGAAATAACTTGAGTGGTATTTGCTACTCGAAGTTGGAGTTTTTAACTCCAGGCTGGATGCAATGTTTAATCCAAACAATATTTTCACTTGATATTTGTTATGTGTACATCGTTTTGACATCCACATCACATTTTATAAACTCTCTGTCACTACAAATAAAAGTTAAAATTTCACAAAATTTCATAAGATTTTCACTAATTGCAACTATAATTAATATAATACCTAAAGGAGGAGACATAATAATACTTACTTTAGTAAATGTTATTCTGATCATATGTTTTATATATTTATAAAAGTTAAATGGTAACTTTAAAAGGAATTTCTCTAAACATTAATGGATTGAATAACCCATGTAAAAGGGGAAGTTTAATGAGATATATTAATCTGCATAGAGTCAACTTAATATTCCTTCAGGAAACACATCTCCTGAAAAAAGATATAGATAAATTAGCCACAAATAAATATACAATCTTGGTTAGCTCAGAACACACACAGAAAAAAAGAGGAGTGGCTATTTTATGGAATAAAAATATGCCCACACCTAAAATTATTAAGTCATATAAAGATGACAAAGGAATGTTCTGCCTGGTTACAATACAGATTAATGGGAAAATCTATACTTTGATTAATGTATACTGGATACCAGGAATTGGCACTAATACAGTGAAATACCATCTCAATAAGATTATATCATTTTCTAAAGGAGATATTATTTTAGCAGGAGATTTTAACTGTATCCTACATGAAAAAGATACTACTACTATAGGAAAAAGGAAAATCACATCTAATGCAAAACATTTAAAGGATTTCATTAATTTGTATCATTTGAATGATATTAATAATCAGACAGATTCTAAATCATTACCATATACCTTTTTTTCTAATAGACATAAAACTTATTCAAGAATAGATAGAGTCTTTATTTCTAACCAATTGGTAACTGACGTAACTAATTCTAAGATCAGTTCATGCCCTATATCGGATCATAATTCAATTGTCTTTGAATTTAAGGTAAACATTACTCATAATGTTCAGATTAAAAGAATACCTGCATACCTAACTCAACTAAAAGATTATAAAGATTATATACTTACAGAGGTACAACATTTTTTGGACTAAAACACTACACCTGACGTCTCCATTATTTACATTTGGGATGTTCTAAAATCTTATTTATACGGACAAAGTATCAGATGGTATAATAACAAAAGGAAAACTTGGGATAGGGAATTAATAGACATACAAAACAAATTAGACTCATATAAACATAATAATAAGGAAAATATTATGGACAAAAAAGTCATTGAGGAAATAAATAAATTAAATGAGAAATACAAAGAAATTTTAAATCACAAAGTCAAAATAACATTAGAGAAATATAAATTTTTTCTTACTCAATAAGTCCCAAATACTTACATAGACTTAAAAATAAAACGAAAAGGCATAATAAACAAAATCACATCAAAGAAATTTTTTCTTCAAGGAAAAAGAAGAATGTTTCTAGTTTACCAGAAATATTAGATGAATTTAGAAATCACTTTCATAACATTAACCATAATAACATTAATATGGAATCTAAAGACAGAATAAAGAACTTTATAATTACAAACATGAACAAAAAACTTAATAAACAACAGACTGGATTAATAGATAAAAATATTTCATATACAGAGGTTATTACACAAATAAATAAACTTAAATTAAACAAAGCACCGGGTAATGATGGTATTATTCCTGAGATTTATAAAATCCTTCCTAAGAGTACCTATTCATTAATACATAAGGTTTTTATTTCAGCTCAAAATGAATTGATAATTCCCCCATCTTGGCAATACACATTTCTTTCACCAATCTTGAAACCCAATAAAGATCCAACTAGATGCACATCATACAGACCCATTTCACTACTTAATGTTGACTACAAAATGTTCATGAATATATTTGCTGACAGATTAAAGACAATCATTCCAAGTATAATAGATACAGATCAGACAGGCTTTATTACAAATAGAAATACTTTTGATAATATAAGGAGAACTTTAACTCTGATTGATTATGCAAACAGAAAAAAAGAAAGATTTGACACTCATCAGCCTTGATATAAGTTCAGCATTTGACTCAGTAAGTTGGGACTATCTGTTTATCTTATTGAAGTGTACAAATTTCTCTAATACATTTGTGAATTTAATTGAACATTTATATAAAGGAGCGTTGGCATACATTAATATTGGAACATATGTCTCACAAAAGATACCCATATTAAAAGGCACAAAACAAGGGTGTCCACTTTCACCATTATTATTTATTTAATAGTGGAGCCTTGGGCTAATTTGATTAGGAATAGCAATGATATAGATGGATTTGGTATAGATGAAAATACAATATCTAAAATCCAACTTTTTGCAGATGATATTTTAATTACATCAACAGGGACAAATTCTTCTATGCAGTCATTATTTGATAAGATGACAGATTTCAAGCATATTTCAGGTTTGATATTTAATGAAAAAAAAACTAAAATATTACCAATATACACAGGGAAAAATGTTCTCACTAGTGATTTTCTTAAATACATACCCAATTCAGGTCAAATAACTTATTTAGGCATAATATTAACTAAAGATATCAAATCCATTATACATCTTAATTATAGTAATTGTCTTCATAATATACAAACTCATTTCAATAGCTGGAACAATATGTTTTTTACTATGGAAGAAAGACTCACAATTATTAAAATGATAATATTCCCAAAGATATTATGCATAATACAATCAATAATACTCCCACCTACAAAAATAATTATTAAGAAATTAAATTCACAAATGTTAAATTTCTTATGGGCACCTAATAGACCTAGGATTGCATTAAAGAAACATACTAATAGTTGGTCCCAAGGGGGTATAGCATTTCCAGACTTTGATTTATACACTATCTCTTCTATTATAAAAGTTATAACATTACTAATAGATCAGTCATATGTTGCAAAATGGAAGGAATATTGGGAATTAATTAGCATGCACTTCACAAAAATATAATTAACACACAAAAATACTATTATAAACAATCCCATGTTATGGTTACTTAAAGAGTTTTGTACCTTATCTATTACACCAAAATATATAACTAGTTACCCATTAAATATTATTATTAGATATCGTAATTTTATATATACGCATCCTAAGTATAAAGAATGGAATTTTATCTTATTTCCCATAATGTATACACAAGGTATTCTTTTATCATCCACCTCTGAAAGAACTCTTCTAGTCACAGAGAATAATTTAAAGTATTGGTATCAGATGCTGTCAGACAATAAAGTAAAAAAAATTAGACTTCTTAAAGCAAGAATTTGATTTGAGAGAAACATGCTGGTTAGAGATTCAGACTTTTAGACAACATCTTGCTAACAAACTTGACTTAATGTCTTTAACAGTTAAAGAATCTGTTCCAATACTGATTGACTACTTGATACTAAATTTACAACAAAGGGTTTCTCATAAACGTAAGCTCTCATTCATACATAAAATTATTAGAGATGAAACCTATTATAGTTCAGATAATTACTGGAATTATTTCAATTCCATTAATGGTGAATTACCAAAACAACAAGATAAACAATATATATTGGAATCTGCTTATAAAACTACTTCTTCTATTAATTGTTGACTTTATACCTGGACATTTTTGCATAGATCTTTCTATACACCCCTAATGATGAAAAAAATTAACAAAAAAGATAACATATGTAAGAGATGTACTGTAGAAATAAATGCTGATTGGGCACATATGTTTTACGATTGTATAAAACTGAAGGAATATTGGATGTTAATCAATGATTTTTTGCAGGCTCTTTTTACAGATAATTTCATAGTCTCTAAGTCACTTATATTATTTAACACCCCTGTTCCTAAATGTGTTAAAAAAGTTAAACTTCCTTTACTATGGTCAATTCTAGCAGTGGCTAGAAAAATAATAACCAGAAACTGGATTTCAGATACTCCTCCTTCATTTAATGAATTTAAAAATGTTATGATTGAAGTGTGTCATATGGAACTAATGACAATAAAGTCAAGAACTATTAGGAAAACATCTTATTATAATATATGGGATACCTTACAAAACTTGTTAAAACAGTCTTAGTTTTATTAATAAGATGTTACAGTTTAATTAATTGATTTAATCTAGAGTGGATGCCTTTGTAAATACTTTAGTTGTTTTATTAAATGTTATAATTGTTTATATGTTAACTGCTTGCATAAGGTTGTCATAATATATATTTTGTATGTTAAAACTAATAAACTTGTTTAAAAAAAAAAAGAATCTAGGAATACATGTTGACAATAAACTGACCTTTGACCACCACACATCCCCTGTGGTGAAACAAATTGTTCTATGTTGCCAAAAGTATAAGTAAAGGCATGGAATACAGGTGCAGGGATGTCATTGTTTTACTGTACTCAGCTCTCATCAAGCCAGTCATCGAGTAAAATGCATCTTTTAACTTACACCTGACTAGGCACTTGAAACAACTTGAAAGACCATAGAAGTTCCTCACAAAAAGAATACAGACAGTAAACACCAACTCCTGGATTCAGCAAGCTCTGCATGGTGTGCAGGAATAGTGCAAGAGCTGCTGCATGCAATGTGGCCGATGAGCGATCCAGGATCAAGTTCTCGGGACGTACATGAGCGCTCCTACACTATTCCTGCACGGACACCACTGCTATATGCTAATTACCTCATTTGCTGGTGAAAACCATGCAAATAAGGTGAAATAGCAATCCAGGAAGCAGGCAGGTGTCTGTACAAGAATATTGCAACCTGCAGAAATGTACAAAATGGAGGCATGACAGCTCGAAAGAAAGCATGTATTATATCTAGTAGGCATGCCAATGGCCAAATATATATGGCCATTGGCATGAAAAATAGCTTAAATTTTATAAAATAAAACTTTTTTTTTTTGGCCAATCTTGGCCATTTAAGCATAGGGCAGTGGTATGCAAATGGGATTGTGCCGAAAAAAAAAAAAAATTGTAAAAAAGCTATTTTCAGGGAAATATGCATTTTGCCATTATAGTCAATGGAATGCAGAATGAAAACAATACCAGGGAACAGTGGTTGCTAAGGTGAAAGGCTCAGTGTGAGTGCAGTAACTACGAATTAAGGCAGTGGGGTATGCAAATGAGAGGAATCTTACTGAATCACACATTTCATCTAAGTTTCAGACTGCACCTAACCGTGTAGGTGCTCTAATACGGCCGTATAAACAGCAGAAGTAAATGACATCAAAATGGGGTGTGTCATGCTTGCTGTAAGTACATTGGAGCTCTGTTGCCTGGGTTTGCGTATAGCTAAGCGGGAGGGAGGTCCTACTTAGCTTAGCTGTGCTTAGCTAATCTTGTTTGCGGCCAGAGCAGGCCATTTACTTTTCAGCAGTGTTTGCACTCGCTGAACGGGTTTGCGCAGAATGCACTGGGAATTAAACAAACCAGAAAAATAAAAAAACACAGGAAATGGCAGCACTGTGTATATGTAAGCAAGGGGGTGTGTCCAAGGCTGTATAGCTTTGTTTACCTTGCCTAAACAGGTGTGCATGGCATGCACCAGGATTTAAAGCACAAAAAAAAAAATACAGGAAATGTCAAGTGGAACAAGAAAAAAAGGAAATAGCAGAATAGAGGCACTCAAATACAAGTAATAGAGGTGGCAGGTGGAATGTAACATACTCAGCCAATCACACAGGCAGCATCTGCAACACACCACCATAAACTATGCAAGCACCTTTTAGTCTGTTTTTTCCCACAAACTCTACACCACCAGTGTACATACATGGGGAAATTTTACCTGACAAAACTAACAAAATGTTAGGGGCTGCTGTCGCTCTCATACATCAGTGTGTGCATGAGGTTGAGGGTGATGAAGAGGAAAATGCTAACAACTGCCCCAGACTTATGAGGAGGAGGAGGAGAGGAGTGTTCAGGCCCAGGGTAACCTATCAGGGGCTACATGATCTGGAGAAAGTAGAGTGCTACAGGGTGGACAGGGACATACTGCAGCAAATTGTGGAGTTGTGCCAGCCTTGCCTTACATCCAGAACATACAGAGGGGAACCCATCCCAGTGGATACCAAGGTATATGTAGCTCTAAGGATACTAGCTACAGGTACTTTCCAAAGAGCAACTGGGGGATATCATGGGGGTCTCACAGGCATATGCATCCAGGATACTCCACCTGTTCCTGGATGCCATGCGAACACATGCCATGGAGCACATTAAATTCCCCAGCACCTGTGAGGAGCTGACTGGAAATATGCATCTCTTCCACTGTGTAGCAGATTACCCGGTGGTACTGGATGCCAGAGACTGCATGCACATCCACATCAAAGCACCACCTGATGACCGGGATAGGGTTTACAGAAACCGAAAGGGGTTCCACTCCATTAACTGCCAGGTCATGTGTGATGCCCAGGGCATTAACATGAATGTGTGTGCTGGCCACCTTGGAAGCTATCACGACTCCCACAGCTGGCATTCACAGCTGTATCAGTGGTTTGCCAGGGGGGACATCCCATATGGCCATTTAGTTGGGGATGCTGTCTACGCACTGGAGCCATGGATGATGACACCCATCAGAAATGCACACACACCCACACAAGAATGCCATAATGAGGCACACACACAAACCAGGATCATTATAGAGTGTGTTTTTGGGATGCTTAAGTCATGGTTCTGCTGCCTTGACATATCCGGTCGAGCCTTGCAATAGTCTCCAGCCACATGTGCACACATGGTCATAGTATGTGCCATGCTACACAATATGATTCTGCTGAAATAGCTGCACCAGGATCAAAATGGGGAAAGGCCACACAGTCCCCCAGAACTGCCAAGGCTTCCACAGACACAGAGTGACTCAGAGGAGGAACATCCTGAGCCTACCCCTGTAGGCAGACATAGGCATGCACAGTATGTCCTGGCCTTGGCAAAGAGGCAACCCACAGCACATACACTGACATTGGGACGGATCTCTCCCACTCTCTCTGACTCACACATACAGTAAAATGGATGCCAAACATCACACCACACATACCTGGACCATGTATAGGCAGTGTATTGTGTGCAGCCAACATAGTTAGCCCTCAAGCACCACCCTCACAACAGCCGGAGGCACAAGGTAAGCCACTCTCTGTAACAAATTAAAATAATGGGGTGGACTTTTCTGATAGCATATCTATGGTATTGATCAAGCATGTAAGAGAATGGGATGGCTAACTAGGATAGCAGCAGACAACTGACAGCTCTGTGGGACAGCAGGATGTGTATCCCTAGTACTGCCCTACCCACACCATGTAATATCACCCTAGTCAACAAATACCACTGCAGTACATGTGGTGAGCCAAATAACTGGGGGGGGCATACCTCTCAACTGTCCCTGATTTTCAGGGACGTCCATGATATTGACTCAAATTTTAACTCTGTCCCTCTTAATCCCTCCTAAAACTAGTGACTTTGGGAGGAAAGGTGGTGAATTACACTCAATGAATAATGACAATAATTAAGAGTTATAAACTTCTTTTACTACAGATAATGTGTATTACTTCATATGCTTTGATTCTGTCAATCTTTCAAGTTAATAGCACTAATATTTTAAAAGTGTCCCTGATTGTCCCTGATTTTTTCTTGACTTGTCCCTGATTCTGTTGAAATTTGTCCCCAATTGGTTGAGAGGTCTGGGAGGGGGTCATAGGTCACATGCATGGATGTCAAAGTGGGGGTCCCATACTCACCACCATCCCCTCACAGCAGATCAGCTGTAGACAATCATATAAAATTCCCTGGCAAAGGCCCCCACATGGCGAGACCCATGAAATCCCCACCCACAGACTTTTACACAGTGATATCACAGCAGGTGTGGCAGTGGCAGTATGGTTTTGAAAGGTAAGAAGTTTGAAACTGCAAATGACTATGCCAGAACAAGCTGACCTGTGGTTGATACTGTTATGCATGTTGTCTGAAAGATAGGGCACACCACCATGCTACATGGGACCAAAATGTTAAGCACATATCAGCACAGTCTGTGCAGATGTGTAATGTGTACTGTCATGTCACCCCCCCATAGTCCCATAGAAATGCAGTAACATGTCCTTAGACTTAAGCAGCATCTAGCTGTCACCCACATTGATGGTGCAATAGTAACAGAAAGCAATTGTCAGTAACACCCACAGTCAACATACTGGTGCCATCCCAGGCAGCCTGGGAACATATCATCATCAGAATTTACTGTCCTGCTACAGATGGCCTGCATCTGTCACACCTGGCCTATAGGCCTCTGACAAATGCCTATGCCTCACCCACAGTGTCCTTTAGGGAGTGTCATGGGGTCCAGAACACCAACATAACACAGTCCAAAAAATGCAAATAAAGGCCATGCTGACAACTGCTAGCAGCAAACCTGCCTGCCTCAGGGACCCAGAAATTGGGACAAAGCCATGAATAATGGGATGATGAAGGTCCAAAGAGAAGGACACCTGTGAAATACTGCTCTAATAATGTTATAAACTTGATGGAATGATTTGTAGTAGCATGGAATGTTTGATGGGAACGAAGTTTGAAACTGCAATGTCAACTGACTGTAATATCTGACTTCAACCCTGAGTGACTTGCAAAAAACTTTTCCTGGAAAACCACACTTGTTTAGGTAACCAACAAGATATGTAAGTCATGGATGTGGACATTCTGTGATGCTCTGTACAGTCAATAGGTAGGGCTAGGAGTTTAAACATGAATGCACCCACTGCAGGCAGGCCTAACACTGGAAGATGGTGACATGTCTGCACCCACAGAACCCTGGCCCACAGCCATGGGGAGTAACACACCCCTCATTGATCACTCATCCTATGCAACATCCTGACCCCAACATGTGGCCATCCAAGCAAAATGAGGTGGGCCATACATATATGTATGACAAACACACTCCTCCAGGCTGGTCAATCAGTCTGACACACACAAGACCCTCCAAGTGCAGTCAACCATTGAAGAGAGCCCAATGCAAAGTACTTGTAGCTACAGCCTTACATATCTTCCCATGACCCCCCACACATCTCCTATCCTTTACAAATATATCTGGAGTCTTCCTGTCACCCTTATCCTGTCTGATTTATATTACCCAACTGTGGACTGGAAATCAGACCAGGTCGGAACATAAATGCACAGAGATTCCACCATTGTAATATATCACCAAGGTGCTGGATCATTTCCACAGCACCAGCAGTCAATTGCTTGTAAACACACCCCTCAACAGGCTGGAGAGTGCAGTAATGTGCATAATTTGGCCCATAAACCTTGTGTGTGCATCATACATCCTGCATTCCTCTGGTAAATCACTGTGATAATCTGAGGAAGTATGTCACCCGGTACTGAAACAGTACATGACAGTGTCAAATATCATATATGACAGATGTCTGCTAAAACCAGCCCTGTAACCCTTGTAACCCATACATTAAAGAGAGAAATTATCACAATCGTTGTATGGCCCATTGTCCCCACATTTTGATAGGCTATTTCCAGATATCTAGTACCAAAAGGTTGACAGGTATGGCTGTAGCACAAAACAAACAGGACTGGAGTACAACAATCCCTGAAATGGAGTCCCACATGTACTATAGAAGGACACACTGGACATGCTCATACACTTAGAGAAATGTCAGTAGGATCTAAGAATGAACAGGTCTTCCCCACCCAGTGCACTTTCCATTCCCCCACCTTAACAGTCCTGAAGATGTCTGTCATCATAGAAGTCAATTTTGTTAGGCCTATCCCCATAAGCTCTGTGGCTCATGCGATAACTGTATAACAAGATAGTATAAATAACTAGTTAGGTAGGAGTTCTAATCTCAGTCTTGGCAAAATGTAAATGTGTGTGTGTGTGTGTGTGTGTGTGTGTGTGTGTGTGTGTGTGTGTGTGTGTGTGTGTGTGTGTGTGTGTGTGTGTGTGTGTGTGTGTGTGTGTGTGTGTTCGCAACTAAAAGCTTCTGGGTCCAGTCAAACCCAGTACACCTTCCCTTTCCCCACTTTAGCAGTCCTGCAGATATCAGTCATCTTAGAAGTGTCTTCCATCAGGCCTCAGCCCCATAAGCTCTGTGGCACATGCAATAACTGCATAACACGATAGCTAGGAGGTCTAATCTCAGTCCTGGCAAATGTCAAACTGCGTGTGTGTGTGTGTGTGTGTGTGTGTGTGTGTGTGTGTGTGTGTGTGTGTGTGTGTGTGTATGAGACAGTTGTGTGTGCAAGACTGAGGGATGTGTGTGTTTGTTTATAGATGAAACAGTTTTATGCCATTCCCACCCACAACACTTCACAGTGCCCCACCTTATCAGTCCAGATGATGTCAGTCCCTTATCAGCAACCTTGGCCATCTGTCAGCCCTGTAAGCTCAGTAGTGTGTGTGATATATACTTAACACTATAGTACAAATGACTAGTTTGGCAGGGGTTCTACTCTTCTGGCAAATGTGTGTGTGGAAATGTATGTTTGTAAGTAGAAGTATTTTGATATGTTTCCCGCCCACTGCCCTACTTTAGCAGTCCTGCCGATATCATTCCTCATATCAGCACCTTTGGCCAACTCTCAGCCCAGTAAGCTCTGTAGCATGTGTGGTAACTGCATAACACTATGATACAAATCACTAGTTAGGTAGGGGTTCTAGTCTCACACCTGACAAGTGTACATGTGTCTGTTTGCAGGACACAACGTATTTTTGATAAGTTTAACACCCACTCACTACTTTATCATTCCTGCTGATGTCATTCCCTTTATAGGTTGGCAAGTGTGTAGTTGGCAATGGCCCAGGAGCCTTAACAAACCTAGCACATAGAAGGGCCCTGCCATTGTGCCATCCGATGTTACATCTCAGTGCCTGTAACAAATATAGTCACTGCTGTGATTCTTGGGTGGAACTGTCTATTACCCATCCATTCATCAAGTTCCTCTGGAACCGGGTCAGCTAGGTGCTCTGCATGAAATGTATGGAAAGTGTATTCCAGTGCATGTGCAGTCTCTTGGTGAGGGACTTGTCCCACCAACATGCTGCGGTGATTGTTGTACTAAGGTAGAGGTCTCTACAGTGTGTGGTGTGGATGGATTTATATGTAGCATATCTAAACCAGCTGGGTCAGACATGGCTTTGTAAGTCAAGCACAGATAGCTGCTAATTAGGTGATATGACACAGAGAATACCTTGGGTCTGCTGAGTCTGTCTGTGTAGGATGTGTGTTTAATGCCTAGGAACCCCTTTGTGAGGTGCTTCTGCAGCTTCCCCAGCTGTAGCAGGTGTCTAGTGAGGTACATGGCAAATGGGCCATAATACTTGAGGAGTGGTCTAATGAGGGAATAGTAGACAGAGATCATTACCTCTGTCTACCAGGATGCAAATCCCTTGGTAATGCAATGTGTCATATATAAGGACTCCCCAACCACAATGGCAATGTGGTGCTTGAAGGAGAAGTTGCTGCCAACCTGTGTCCCCAGATCTATTATAATGCATGCAGCATTCATTGGGCTCCCATCAGTGTGGTACTTACTGGGAACTGAGTGTTTTACCAAGAGGGATTATGATGCATATTGTGGTGTCAAGCTTCTGGGCATGGCTTCCACACCACTCAGTGGTCTGAGTGAGGCCTTTCTGTGGGATGTGTACATCACTTGTGGAGTTAATGATAGGTCCCAGCTTGCAGTCCTCTGTGAACTGGGTCAGCTAGAGTTCCTCTGTGTTGGGCTGGACTCCTGAGAAGTAGATGCTGGACAGGACACTACCCAGTACTGATCCCTGTGGGACTCCACTGGTGACTGCTTGCCAGTCTGATCTGAAGTTTGCCACTGTCACACTTGTGTGTTCTGTGAACCAATTTGCAAAACAAACAATGATATATGGGTTGATGCCTAGTTTGTGTGGTTTATCAATAATCCCTCACTGAGGGATAGTATCACAAGCTTTGGATAGATTGATGTAGGCTGTATGCAGTGCCTTACTGTCATAAACAGCCCTGGTGACTCAGTCAAACATGTCAACCAGGTTGAGCAGGCATGATCTGCCATTCACAAAGCCAAACTGTGTGGGTCCAGAGTTAGGAGATAACCTATATCTTGGTCAGTCAGGTCCCTGATTATGCTGTCCATACCCCTACATAGTAGACTTGTCAGGCTAAGGGGCCAATAATCCCCAGGGTCTGTAGATGCTACCCCTTTATGGAGAGGGATGACTGTAGCAGTGTGCCATGTTTGAGGCACAAAGCCTGAGGTGAGGCTGTGACTGACTAGGGTACACAGATTTGGTCCAAGGTCACTTTGTATGTCATGTAGAACACAGCCATGGATATGTTGGTGTCCCATGGAAGCTGTATTCTTGCCTGTGGACAATGCAGGTCTAAACTGGCCTGCAGTACTGCTGGGTACCTGACATTCATCTTCCATTGTGATCGTACACTTGTGGAAAGGGAGAGGGGTAAATCTGTCACTGAATGTGTTGCCAAGACTGTGGCCAATATATGTTGTCTCAGGATAGGAATTACCATTGTGCAGTAACTCACAGCACTTGTGTTTGATGCTGTGGAGGTTGTTGATGTAGCTATCAAAGGCTTTTGTGATTGTCATCAATATCTGCTGCATTTCTGCCTTCATAGATGCCTGAAGGGGATTTCACAAGGGATCCCAAGTTGTGTTTGAGGCTAATAAGGGTGTTCAACAGTCACCTTTTTCTGCAACAGTGTCCTCTTTCTGTTGTACACTTTAGTAATGGCAGGGGACCATCACATTGTCCCCCAGTGTTTGGAGGACAGTGTTTGGGTTCTGTTGCTATGGCTAGTACCATGCATTCATGTACCTGTTTGTACAGTGCATATGTGTATGAATCAACAGTCATGCAGCTATATCCCATTTCCATGGGTGCAGTGAAGTCATCCATTCATGTTTTTATGGCTGCAAAGTCAGCTTTGGAGAGGTTTTGCAAGGTGGTTAGCTTTTTGGGGGTGTGGCTGACATGTTGAGTTCCATATTGACTATAGCCTGTTTGAATCTCACCAGGTAGGGACTGACAACTGTGGATAAGCAACAGTCCCATATTTCAGTAGTCAACACAGGTAAAGGTTATTGCATCCTCTACTGGGGGGGGGGGCAGTATGAGCCAGTCCAGGACATTGGAAATGATGAATTCCACGAAGTGCTGGGCCACTGTACTGGTGCTTGGCTACTTTCCACAGGTGATGGAGGGGTAGTTGAAGTCTCATAGTATGTCAGTGTTGCGTTGGACCTTCATAGATGACAGGGTGTTGAGGATTTTGCATTGGCAGTCTAGGAAAATAGATGTGGACTCTTAGCAGGCCATGGTCTGGATTGCACTATTATCCCAAGGCAGTTGTACCGGAAGTATCTCCAATGCATTATACTGGGATACTAGTCTAGAGCTGTTCCTATCCATAATGAATATGGAGACAACACCACCTGTGGAGGTGTGGTCCATGTTTGGGGGCTGACAGCTGTGAAATGCATTATCGCCTGATACTGCAGGGTTGCTGTCTGCTGCTATGAACCACCTCTCCATTACAGCAGAAATGTTAATGTGTTCCACTCTGACAAGTGCTTTGAGTGACTGCATCCTGACAGTTAGATGTCTACTGTTGAGCAGCATGACCCTCAGATTGCATACATGTCTAGCTGTTATGCTGGTAATTACATTTGGAACACTGCCTAATAAGGCATTATAGGGGTGGCAAGACACTTAGCCAGTACCTGGTAACCCAGGGCTGACAGATGTAGGACATCTGTGGCAAGTCATTGAGGTCTGTCAATCATGTTATCCCAAGCAGAGAGATATTGGATCCCCTGAGAATTGCACAAAACATGTAAGCCAATGTTGTAGTCAATCTTCTGTTGATAGTACTACATCATTATTCTGGGTGATGGAAGTATACTGCTCAGGGCTACTGTCACACCTGCCTGGACCACATAATCAGAGAGTTCAACCATGTCTCTTGTCTTGTATTCCAGGGAGATGTGTCCCAGGTCATTCACACCCACATGGATACAGAGTGATACTCATAGTTGTTGTGGAGTGCCAGGACTGGCTGTGTCATGTGTTGGATGCTGGCATGTGATAGATATTTTCCTGTTACCTGTTCCATATTCAGCTTAGTGAGTGGGATATGTGTGTGCCTCAGTATTGAGCTACTCATGATCACTGTATTGTGCAAGGTGGTTAGCCTTATGAGCTTAAGTTGAGGGGCACACTGTGCAGGTAAAATATGTGTCCCTTGGCATGTGTCATATCATGGTGTCTGAGTGGGTGTCTGTCTTTCTGGTCTGTGCTGTTTGGGTAAATGTCCATTGAGTCCCTCAGTGAAGGTGGATGTGTGGCTTTTCACTGTATGTCATGGCTGTCAAAGTGGGTGTCATGGTGAGCTATGTGCACCACAGGGTGTTGTGCAGGTGTTGATCTTATCCTCTTGACCTGCTAGTCCAGTCTTTGCTAGAGAGTGCATAGGTCCACATTGGGTGATATACGGGTAACTCTCACAGGTCTGAGTGCTTGGAATTTAGAGGGGAGGGTTGTCTGTGTACATGAGGCAGTTGCAACAGTGTCTCAGAATGACACGTGCACCATGTTAATGGGTGAATGCACAGAAAACTGCACTTCAATCATGCTAAGAGAGGTGGACATAACTAGTAAGTACTGGGGCTACTTCTGTGATGAACAAGTACTGCTGATGGCTCCCAGGTGTGCCACACTTATTGATACAATAACCTGGTGAAGTGCCAGCTATAATAATGCTATTTGAAGTGCAAGACAGAAAGAACTAGCATGATGTAAGGGTGAAACTGACAGCAGACTTTCTGCCACCTGTAATACTTTACCTCAGCTTTGCAGTTATCAGCAGTGTTGGACATTTGAAAGTTCAGTAAGCTCTAGAGTGTGTGTGGTAACTGCATAACACCATATTAGACATAACTAGATAGGCATGAGTTCTAATCCCAATACTGGCAAGTGTGTGTGATTGAGAATTATGTACTGTCGGGCTTATACCATTTTTGATTTGTGTACTACACTTCACACTTCCCCTCACCCCAATCTAGTAGTCCAGTTGATGTCATCCACCTTAGAAGTACCTTTGGGCAATGTAAAAATGTATAAACTATGTGGGCTGTCTGATAACTGTGTAGCACTATAGTAGAAATAACTAGATAGGCAGAAGTTCTAATCTCAATACGGGCAACTGTTTGGATGTGTTTGCGTGAGAAACATATAGTGTGTGGGTTATACCATTTTTGACCTGTGTACTACACTTTACACTTCCCCTCACTCCAATTTAGTAGTCCTGTTGATATCATCCACCTTACAAGTACCTTTGGACTAAGTGAAAATGTGTAAAATCTGTGCCACGTCTGACAATTGCGTAGCACTGTAGTAGAAATAACTAGATAGGCAGGAGTTCTAATCCCAATACTGGCAACTGTGTGCATGTAAGGATTATATCTTGTGTGGCTTATACCATTTTGATGTGTGTACCATACACGTCTGGTGACCACCTCCTGCTGCCATTACTTTATATAGTGTGGTAACAGTATCTGCCTCACATCCAGCAAGTTAAACCATTGTACAGTCCTCTGTACAGATGTGTCTGGAATATTCAGATGTTTGCAACCTATACATGGTCGGAAGTGGTCTGCGTGCCTTACAAATGCCCATGTATGTGATATTGTAGCCAAATAGGCAACAGTGAGTGTACTGACACATATGGCAGCATCAGGTATCATACCTGACTGAAACATCATGCAGATACAGTGTCTGCCACCTTCTCAGGTGGCCAGCCTTGTTGGTGCAATACATGAGTCCAGATGCTTGGTTTTACAAGTTAACTGTTCATTTTTTGGGTCACATGAAAGGTTGGAAGAGATGTGGACTGATATATTGTGGTCCCAATTTGAATGTATCTGAAACACTTTACATCTTAACAGGGATGCATGTACACAATTTATATACACTGTATACCACTGATGTGTCACACATGTCCCTACCTTAGGCCATTTGTCCAACTCATTTGCTGGCCTCTGTCCAGACATCTTGGCAATGACAAGTTGTGAGGTATGCTACAGGAATTTTGAATTCACATCAAATAGGCCCCAGTGGTGACCCCACCAGAAGTGAACATGCACATAAAGCAATATAGCTAATTCATAAAGCAATTTAGCTATTACTGATAGTTGTGTGCATGGTAAATTGCATGCTCTTTACATGCCTGGGGTATTTCCAGGCCACAACAGAACAATGTCATACTCATCAGCTTCAGGCTGCTGTCCAATATGCAGACCAGAGGGTCCTAGATAGTCGTGAGAGGGAGGTATTGTCAGCAGACTCACATGTGGCCTTGGTACAGGATGGATGCAGCATGTCTGCACATTTACAGTGCAAACCCCAATAATACAAATTTTCTGTTCTCACCATAGATGTGCACCTCTGTGCATTAGAAAACCCCATCCACAGCTGCAATCGGACCTGACACATGGATGTAGATACAATACAGATACATCTATGTCTGATACATTAGTGTACAAATCCCCATTGGGCCCTTACCTGCACACTCCCTGTCCATTGTGTGGGTGCTACCCACCTTCAACATGTTGGCCTCTGTACCTTAATGTTGTACTGGGGTGTGTGCCCCAAGGTTGTTGGGAGCTCATATGCTACACAACTTGGTTGTGCAATGGATGACAGAGAAATGTGAAGTTATTTATATGATGTAGTGATGACTGTATCCAAGGGTGACAAAATGGTCATTGCAGCAGATGTCAATGGGCATGTTGGTGAAGTGAACAGAGGGTCTGTGGAAGTGATGGGTATGCATGGTGTTAAAAGGAATGCAGATGGTGAGATGTTAGTGGGGTTTGCAAAACAGATGGACATGGCTGTGGTGGATATGTATTATAAGATGAGGGAGGAGCATAGGGCGAGTTACATGACTGTAATATGATGCACACAGCTGGAATATATCCAATGTAGGAGGACCAGTTTGAAGGAGATGGGAGACTGTAAAGTGGTGAAGGGGAAAGTGTATTTAGGCAGCATAGAATGTTGGTGTGCAGGATGAAGTTGGTGATCAAGAAGAGGGGGAGTGTGAATTCAGCAGCAAGGATCACATGGTGTAAATTGGAAAAGAGAGATTGTGAGGTGGAATTCAAGGAAGGAATAAGACAGATACTGGGTGGCACTGTCAATTTATCACATATCTGGTTAAGTACAGCAGAGCTACTAAGGGAGATGGCTAGAAAGGTGCTTGGTGTGACATGTGGATGGAGGAAGTAGTACAATGAGACCTGGTGATGGACTGAGGAAGTACAAGTTAGTATACAGAGAAAGAGGATGGGGAAGAAGGAGTGAGACTGTCAGAGAGATGAGGAAAGTAGACAGGAGTGTGAGGAGATGAGGTGAATGGCAAAGAGAGATGTGGCAAAGGCCAAGGATGAGGCATATGAAGAGTTGTATGACAGTTTGTGAATTACTGGCTGGTTTATTTTCTCTCTGCTATGTTCAGTCATTTTAGTTGTTTTGCTTAGAGGTTGTATTTCTGGCCATTGTGTATGGCCTATTATGATTTTGTAGCAGTGTACTGTTCACATATCTATATCAACTGTGGGGGGGCAGATGTGAGTGTCATGGCTGTTTTTGTATCCAACTGTGCATGCTGCCCCAGTTATGGGTGGCCTGTCAGCAGCATATGTTTGTAGGGTCTATATTATATCCTTGAACATTTAAAAAAGCGAACGCTGATTGTTCGAACTTATTTTCACGAAACTGCAAAATATCGAAGCAGCAGAAACTCAAATTTTTTCCTAGGGAAAGAATTTGGTTGTCTGTTTCTGTTGCTTCGGTATTTTCAGTGTTATGGTGGAAAGTTACCGGTCAGATTCAGGTAAGTGTGCAATTGTGTAGATGCGAGTGTTAGGGTGATTTAGGTGAGTTAGGGTTAGGGCTTGGGTTAGATGTGTGTGCAATTGAGTGGACATGGGGGTTAGGGTGGATTTAAGTGAGTTAGGGTTAGGGAGCGAGTGAGGTGAGTGTACGATAGTGACAGACCTTAGGGTTAGGGTTTGGGTTAAGGTAAGTGGGTAGTTAGTGGTGTATGCATAGTTTAGTGTAGGGTTAGGTATCAGATTTTAGGTGTATGTGTGTGGATTTCTGTTTGTTTGGTGTGCTTGTGTTATGTGTATGTGTTTTGGATCAGCGATTTTTTTCCCCTGGGAAAAAAAATCGCTGATCTGACAGTTCGAGATTGTAAGCTTTCACTTAAATTAGGTCGATCAATCAGCGTTCGCTTTTTTAAGCGTTTGATGATATAATATAGACCCTATTTGTATGGGCATTTTGAGACATGTAAGTATGTATATATATATATATATATATATATATATATATATATATGTATGTACACACCTTAGTATTTACTGGTAATATATCTATATATTGTTATACACATATATGTATCTCCATACATATCTATCTCTCTATGTATATGTTTCTTTTCAGATATATATATATATATATATATATATATATATATATATATTTGTAGATACCAATCCTTCCTAATTGCATAGTGTCTCTTCCTCATTGTAAACTGGCTGCAAAGTAGGGTATGTTTGAGAAAACATCCTAAAACCTTACATCTGAGATGGCTTACTGGTAAATTGCTTTGACTATGCTGTGCAGGGTCCTGGGTTCAAGACATGCAAGAGCTGTTTATTTTGTTGCTAGGCAGAACAAGAACTGTTTGATACATAGTGATTAAGGCAGTTTTGAGCAGCTTTAAGCATATTTGTGTGGGTTTGCATGACGGTAAGCAGTGCTAATGTACGGTTAAACGAATAAGCACTTACACCGTGTAGGCTTCGCTAACCAGACACAAATCTGCTTAGCATTTACATTTAAGCAATACTTAAACCTGCTAAGCATAGCTCAGCCCTGGTAACAATTGATCACATTCCAGTCTGATAAAATAGCAGGGTAATGACATCTTTAATAAGTGTATTTAATTTCCTGTACATAACATGCTTCTATGTGTGTCATTACAGTAGCAAGGGGTGTGACTATACTGTATGGGACACCTGGGTATACATGGGTAAGTACCACAATCTTTTTTCTTTGCATTTGTTTTATACATGGGTAGTATCCCAGGTTATATAAATTCACGCTTGCATGTTACACCAGCTACAGTGCACTGGTTGACAAAAATAGTTTAACACATATTGTATCATTAAGTTAGCACTTCTAACAGTGCTTTTCCAGGTAAAAGTAGATTGCAAATTGTAGTACTTGAATCATACACCCCTGCATGCAAAGCTGGGACTCTGAGTACTGACTATCTTGTTCTTGGTGTTTGAGCTGTATGTTTTTATGTATCTCCTATTGGATATTGATATGATATTATGATAATAACTGTTGACTACTATGTTTTTGGACATGTCATTGAGGACTGCTGTCATGTAGTAATGGCATACCTTTCAGTTTCAGACTTCCATCTTTCAAAACATTCATCCTAATACTTGCTAGCTATCTACTTTCTATCTGTCATCTGTACAGATGTGCAGATGTCAGGTACTGCTAAGGCCATACCTATATGTAGCTGCCCACATAGTATTGTGCTGTGGGCCTGAACACTGCTGCTAGTTGCAACATATGGGGCATTACTTAATGTGGGCCTTGCCCCTTTTCCTTGCCTGTGTGAGGGGCATTACAGAAGTGGTGGGCTACAGATTCACAGACAGCTAAACAACATGGGGGACATATCCCCAGATTTCTGAACAGATTGTATGTCATCAGCGCTATTATGCACATGGTGGATTGATAGATTGGCAGGGTTTGTGTGGACATACATTTAGTGAGTGACTTCACGACTGACAGTGATATGTCTCTGACATACCTCTCCACTGGCACACTGTCCACAGACTGTCCACATTTTTGCCTGTTATGTTTTGTCTGTTGCACAGAGAGTTGCTGTCCTTGGGAAATCAGTTGTGGACTCTGGGGAATGCAGTCAGTAAACACTCACATCTATTGGTATTACTGATTTCATATTCCTAATAAAGGATATGTTACAACAAACCCAGTAACATCTGCAACTGTCTCAATGTATGACAGTAATATGCCCAGTCTACCCCTGTGTTTGTGCCTCTGTCCCCAAATGATGTCAGGCTTTGTCCAGATGTCAATGAAGCTCAGATGTATTTAGCATAATTATTTCTTGCCTTCATTCCTGCTACCATCCCAGTGATGTAGTAGACCCACAGACATGTCAGAGAAGAGGCCATAGATACGAGTCCTAAGCCTGTACATTCTGAGGTGAACTATAGATGTGAGAGACCTGTGTATGTCTGGCCATTGTTAACAGACTGTCAGGATTGTGTACACATGTCATGTGTACATGTTATTTGGGCTGTGTATGGAGGGGGGTGGATGTAAGTGTTATGGCTCCTTCTTTATCTGACTGTGCATGCTGCTCCAGTTTCTGCTGATCTATTGGCTGTATGTGTTTGTAAGAGCAGACTGAGATATGTCCTGTACCAAAGTCAGGATTCAGACTACACTGAGAATTGGGACTGTATATGAAGGGCTAGTGTGTGTGAGTGGCAAACGATGCATTTGTTCACACAGTACATATACTCTACTGTTCACTTGACTTATTGGTTTGTGACTGACTGTGGTGATATTGGTTGTGGGTATGCACTTTCACACTGGTGTCTGTTTGTCAGTGCTGTTACATCCCTGTAGTGCCTGATATATTTGCAAATACATGTGTAATTACCCATAGCAGATTTCCTATTTCAATTACTTGTGCTATTAAATATAGGTTGGAGCACACAGGAGGGTGTTACCACAGCAACTGTGTTAGATTATCTATGCCAGTACTTCAGATACATCCCCATTTTCATGGCTTCCACCCACCACTTTGCCAGCCTTGGTCCAGATTCATTGCAGTAAGGGGTTCTGAGCATACCTGTCAACTGGCTGGATTGTTTCAGGATGTCCAGGTTTATTGCTCATATTTCTGGTCTGTTTTAGAGATTATTCTCATTTCTCTGGTAAATCACTGTGATGAAATGATTGTTGTCAGAAAATGAGGACATACATTTAATTTACCTACCTCACATCCATCAGAATATGTATGCTGAGACAAACTGTGTCACTCTGTCAAGAAGAGTACAGGGGGACAATGACCTCTTCCTTCCTGGATGCTAATGCCTTAGTACTGAGATATGCCACATAGAAGGACTTTCTGACTACAGTGGCAATGTGGTGGTCAAAAGAGACATTGCTGTCAACCTGTGTACCCAGATCTCTTATAATGCCTTCTTGTTCAGGAAACTACCATCAATGTGATAATTCATTGGAAAAGGGTTTTCCCCAAAGGGGATGACAACACATTTTGTGACATTGAGCTTAAGGCCATGGCTCTGACACCAGTCATTGGTCTCAGTGAGGCCTTTCAGTAGGATGCCAACATCACTTGGGTAGTTAATAATAGCTCCCAACTTGCAATTGTCTGCAAACTTTGTCAGCCAGAGTCTCTTCATTTTGGCATGGACTTCAGAAAAGTAGATACCAAACATGAGAGGACCCAGGACAGAACCCTGTAGGACTCCACTTATGATGGCTCAGCAGTCTGACTTGGAGTCAGCTATTTCCACACTGCGAGTCCTATCTGTGACCCAGTTTTCAACCCACCTAGTGATATAGGGGATGATGCCTAGCTTAGTGAGTTTTTGCATGATTCCTAAGTGGGGAATTTTATCAAAGGCTTTGGCCAGATCAAGGTAGGCTGTATATGCCACCTTGCCTTCATCCACAGCTCAGGTGACTGACTCCAAGAAGTTGACCAGGTTAATTGAGCAGGTATAACATACGCTTTACAAAAGTAAACTGTGTGGGTTCCTAAGTCTGCAGATTTCCTTATCCCTGTTTATTAGGTGCATGATGACGCATTCCATAGCTTTGCATAACAGACCTATCAAGCAATTGGGGCGGTAGTTCCCAGGGTCTGTAGTCACACCTCTTTTGTGGAGAGTGGTGGCTGTAGCAGTGCACAATTCAGTAGGGACAAAGCCTGAGGTGAGGCTGTGCTTGAAGAGGGCACACAGGTGAGGTGCCAGGTCACTCTGTAGTTCCTGCAGAACACAGCCAGGGATGTGGTCAGGTCCCATAGAATCTGTGTTCTTAGCCTTAAACAGTGGTGTTTTAAACTGTACAGCAGTAATATTGGGTGCCTGGCAGTGTACTGGTATTGTGATTGGTCCTTTGGGAAGGGAGAGAGGGGTAACATTTGTACTCAATATGTCAGCCAGTATATTGGCAATATTTGTTGGCTCAGTCTAGGAGGCCTACTGTCTAGTAACTCAGAGAAAATGTTGGTATTGCCATGGAGATTCTTTACATAACTGTATGAGGCCTTGTGGTTGTCTTTACTATGTGCTCCAATTCTGTTTTCACAGCTAACTTTGTAGTATTTGATGAGGGATCTCAGCTTTTAATTGAGGCTGATAAGTTTTTATTTCCAGTCTTGGAACTTCAGCATATTCTGTATCAGTTCCCTCCTTCTGTTGTACAGTTTCTTTATTGGTGGGGACCGCCAGATTGGCTTCCTTTTTTTGGAGATGAGGGTCTTGGTTCTATTGGGTATGGTGGTATCCATGCATTTGTGTACATGCTCATAGCACACTGTTGTTTGATCCAGCAGTCATGCAACTAGTCTCCATTTGCATGGCTGCTGTTAGGTTAGCCACCTCTATTTTTAGGAGGCCATAGTTAGCTTTGGAAAGGCTTTTCATGGTGGTTACCTGTGCAGGGAGTGGGGGTGGGAGGGCTGTGGATTTCCAAAGGTGATTACTTTGTTGTCAGATATAACAAGAGAGAGGAGTTGACTATTGGTGTACAGCAACAGTCACCTATGTTAATAAGGACCACATCAATGTGATGGGCAAATACATCGGTACATGAGTAGCTTTGCCAGTTAATGGTGGGGTAGTTGAAGTCAACCAGTATGACAGTGCTAGGTTGGACACTAATATTCTCCAGGGTGTTTAGGGACATGGAGTGTGAGTCTTGGGACATGTTTGGTGACTTATAGCAGACTACAACCCTGAACCACTGTCTACTCAATGTTAGCTGCACCTGAAGGACCCGTGATGCATAATGTTGGTCTACCAGTCTGGAGGTGTGTGCATCCTTTATGAATATGGAAATATCACCACCTTTGTAGCTTCAGTCCAAGTTCTGCAGCCAAAAGACGAGGAATGAGTTATAGGCTGGTAGTGCACGGGTGCTTCCTGCTGCCTTTAACCAGGTCTCTGTTACCGCACAGATGTAATTGTTGCCCATTTTAAGGAATACTTCAAGAGAGTACATTTTCATATTTAGACTTCTAGGGTGCAGCAGCATGACCCTCAGATTTCATGTGTCTGTAGCTGTTATATATTTATGCATATTTATGTATATAACTGTGTTGCAGGAATATTAACTGAACTGGAAGTCAGTCAGTGTTTGCTGAATTCTGTTATTTGCTAGTAATTACAGGTGTGGGGGTAGCCACATTCTTTGATTTCCTGTCCTTGCCTATTTAAGTGGTACAGTGTGAAATATTTTCTGCTTAAAAACCTCAGCTTTGGCCGGCTAAGAACTAGCTGTATTCAACTGGACGTATAAGAGAATTTAAGTACCTTTATCTGCACTTTTTTTTCAAAAAATACAGTATTTAAATTGATTTTAACTGTGTTGCAGAGTATTTAAATTGATTTTAACTGTGTTGCAGGAATATTAACTGAACTGGAAGTTTTGACTCTGCTCTTCACTTAGTTCCACCCACCCTCCCTGTTTTTGTTTTGGTGTTAATCTTAGTGGCCTTGAAACTGCCCGCCCCTCTTGTAAATTTGTGTTTGGATACTCCTTCTGGGACCATCTCATTTGCTCACTCAACTGAGTGCAGTGAGATCATATTCTGATTTCAGGCACTCCTACTGTGTACAAAGAGAGCATCTGGGAAACAGAAAAAAAAATTAAGCTTGTTTCCTGCCTTTCCTGTTAAGTGGTATAGACTATTTGTAGGCTTCTGAGCCCCCAAGCCCTTCTGTGTTGGAGGAAGCCTTCTAGCTTAGTTTTTTTTTTTTTTATAACTAGCCAGTTTTCTAGTTTCAGCACTCAAATCTGTTTCTTTGATCTCAGCACTTGTTCAGAAAAAAAAAAAATTTCATCTGCTTTTACTGTACTTGTGTTTCTACCTACTTTATTTTACATTTGCATCATCTTAAAAGTACTCAATTATATTTATTACTGCTTGGTGTAACTCATTCTAAGCCTTTTGGTTTAAACACTTGGGCTTCGGACCAGTTGTTTTGCACTGAGAGGGTTTGTGGTCTGCACTGTAGTGGCAGAACAGGTAGCTTACATCCTTCTAGGTTGGGAACTGCTGATTGTGGGCTCAGTGTCTGTTATTCTAAAAGTGTATTAATTCTGGTTTAAGCACCTGGGCTTTCAGGCCAGTTATTTTTACATTAAGAAGGTTCGTGGTCTGCAATCTTGTGGGAGAAGAGGCTGGACTCTGCCCTTCTGAGCTGGGAATTTCTGGTTAAAGGTTTATAGTGCATGCATATCTGAACTGCTTCTTACTGAAGTTGGTGCGCCTTGTTTGCTGTGGCATAGACTGGATTCGGGCCTGCTGGATCTAGCTTTGTATGTGTAACTTGAGCACTAATCCAGGCATTCTCTAAAATATTCAATTGTATTTATTACTGCTTGGTAGTAACTTGATTAAAGTGTAGCTATCATTCTATGTCTTTTGGATTAAGCACTTGGGCTTCAGACCAGTTGTTTTACATTAGGAAGGTTTGTGGCATGCACTGTGGTGACAGGACAGGTAGCTTTCATCCTTCTAAGTTGGGAACTGCTGATTGAGAGCCCAGTGTCTGTTATTCTTAAAGTGTATTAGTTCTGGTTTAAGCACTTGGGCTTCAGGCCAGTTATTTTACATTAAGAAGGTTTGTGGTCTGCACTCTTGTGGGAGAAGAGGCTGGACTCTGCCCTTCTGAGCTGGGAATTTTTGGTTAAAGGTTTATAGTGCCTGAATATTTGAACTGTATCTTACTGAAATTGATACATCTTGTTTGTGTAGCATAGACTATATCCAGGCCTGCTGAATCTAGCTTTGTTTATATGTTTGCTGTTTGTTTGCTTCTTATTTCCCTGGAACGCTAATTCCACCTAATACGTGGCTTCTCAGCGCTTCTGTGGATCACTAGTGATATCTGCATTGCTTACTGTACTTATTTCCTTGTTTCACTTGAAAGAAAGTTACTGTTTGTCGTTTTTGCATTTAAGTTACCTGTAACACATTGCACTTAAGTTACCTGGCACTTGTTCACTAAAGCAATTATATAAGTCAGCACTAAAAATTAAAAGCACTACACCCTCACTCCCCACTGGCCCTTGTTTTCAATTATAAAGGAATTCCCAATATTATTCTAGCATGTCCAAAGGTCAGTCGTCAATCTCCTCTCCGGTCCAGCTGGTGAATCTGGGAATCTTGAGGCAATGTCACAACTGCCTCATGTACACAGACAACCCTCTCCTCCTCCCAACAAATTCCAACACATGTGAGAGATGCAACCATATAGCCAAACTGGAGGCTAAGCTCTCTCAACTCAGTACTGGCATAAACAGTCAGGAGGAGAAGGAAACCACATTCACTACAATTCCAGTCTTACATAGACCTACCACGACAGCAAACCAAACACATAATCACACAAAAACATACTCGGAGGCTCTAAATAAAGATCTGCCTAAGCAGCAGAGACCTCCAAAGCAGACACCCAAGCAACTGCTACCCCAAAACAAAACACATGCAACACATATCTCACAAAGCTAGTGTGCTGAACAGTCACAGCCCTTAAGACTAAACAACACACCTGATACACTTGTAAAAGGTGACTCTATCGTCAGACACACTGATGTCCCGCTCACCAGGCTGAACAAGGAGAGGGTCACAGTGAGCAGCCTGTCGGGCATTAGGATCCGCCACATAACACAAGCACTCAGGTCACTCCAAGGCAAGTACAAATATGACTCAGTCATTGTCCATGCTGGTGTGAATGACCTGAGACGTACCTCCCTGGACTACATGAAAAGAGACATAGAGGAGCTCTCTGAGCATGTAGCCCAGGCCGGTATGACCCTGACCTTGAGTAGCATCTTACCCTCACCAAGAATGATGCCACAATATGAAGACAAGATGATCAATTTCGACAATTGGCTTAAGTACTGATGTCATTCAAAGGGGCTCCAATGCTTGTCAGCTTGGGATGATATGCTCGACAAGCCACGATGCTTCGCTAGGGACGGCTTGCACCTGTCACTCCTGGGCTTTCGGATATTGGCAAAGGCTCTTGCTACCCCCATAGTGCCTTTTTTAGGCAAGGCTCAAAAGACAAACCCACTTCCATAGGTATCACAAGGGATAAGAAACTAAGAGTAATACTACTCAACGCCAGAAGTCTAAACCTCAAGATGCACGCACTCAAAACTCTGCTTAGCATGGAGAACATCGATATCTGTGCAGTAACAGAAACCTGGTTCAGGGCTCCCGAGAGCACCCCAGCACTACCAGGTTATACCTCATACCATGCTTTTCGGCCCCAAAACTTGGACCGAACCACAAAAGGAGGGGGAGTATCGATATTCATCAAAGATACCCACACCTCCAGGTTGGTGGCAAAGCACGAAGCATCAGACACTATCCATGTGCAACTAACAGTGGATAAAACTGCCTTCCAGTTTATAGCCTGCTACAGACCACCCTCCCAAACCCAGGAACCCCACTCGGCCTTCCTGAGAACACTGGAAAATATGAAGGTCTCTCCAAACACCATTATATTGGGCGACTTCAACTACCCAAACATAGACTAGGAGCATTAGTCTAGCTCCAACACCCTAGCCCAAGGGTTCCTAGAATTTATAAACTCAAATGCTATGGAACAACTTGTTACCACTCCCACAAGAGGGGAAAACATACTGGACCTGATCATCGCCAACATGGGGACTCTATGCTCCAGACCAGAAGTGTATCCTTCACAGGTAAAATCAGACCATAAACTAATCTCACTGGATATTCACATCCCGACCCCACCCCCTGCCCAGAAAACCACAGTGAAAAACTTCTCTAAAGCAAATTTCACACTCCTCAAAACCAAGGTGGAATCTTTCAAAGCCCCCGGGCCTGTGGTAAATACGGCCCAGACTGCAGAATCCTTTATAAACTCATTCTGCTAACACCTTCAGGAATGCGTGGATCATGTGATCCCAAATAAAACCAAGACCCAATCCTCCAAAGGCAGACGTCCTGCCTGGTGGACCCCAGCCATAAACAAACTATACAATAGAAGGAGGAAGCTACTAAATGATAGAGCAAAATCCCAAAAAGGAAAGGCATCACTGATCAGTATTAGCAAAAAACTACGGGCACTCATAAAATTGTCTAAGGCCAGCTTCGAGAGAAAAATTGCACAGGACACTAAGGATAATCACAAGGCTTTTTTTAGTTATGTTAGGAACCTGGGTGGTAATTCCCAGATATGCTCAGAATTACCAAAATGACAAAAAATACACCGAACCCGCAGACATTGTCAACATCCTAGCTGACAGGTTCAGCGCAAACTCCCCCCCCCTCCCCACCAAAAGGCAAATATCTATCCCAGCAGAGTGCTGCCCCCCTGACATCACAGATGCTCAGGTAAGAGCCGCCCTCTCCAAAGCAAAAAACACAGCATCAATGGGACCAGACGGTGTCCCGGGCTGCGTCCTACATGAACTCCAAGAAGAGCTAAACCCAAACATAAAACTACTGTTCAATCTCAGCCTTACTACAGGATATGTGCCCAAAGAGTGGCGTACAGCAACAGTGGTCCCTCTCCATAAAGGTGGTGCCTCGACGGATCCTGGAAACTATCGCCCCATAAGCCTGACTAGCTTGGTCTGCAAAGCTATGGAAAGGATCATCATGGACCTCATAAATAAAGATATTGAGGACCTACAGACACTGGATCCTACCCAGTTTAGCCTTGTTAAGGGCAGATCCTGCCTCTTAAACCTGGTTGATTTCTTTGAAACAGTCACCAAGGCCATTGACGTGGGGAAGGTGGTCCACACAGCCTACCTGGACCTCAGCCTTCGATACAATACCCCACTCGGGCATTATAGATAAGCTCATCAGCTTAAATATAAACCCCTATGTCACTAGATGGATTGCAAACTGGCTCAAGGACAGAACCCACATGGTTAGAATTGCTGGAGCCATGTCAGACTCCAAACCAGTTACAAGTGGTGTCCCACAAAGCTCAGTCCTGGGACTTCTCTTGTTCGGTATATATTTCTCGGAGGTACAGGCCAACATGGAAGGACTGTGGCTGACCAAGTTCGCAGATGACTGCAAACTGGGCGCCATAATCGACTCTCCAGCTGACACAAGCATCCTCCAAAAGGGCCTCATAGAAAGAGACAACTGGTGCCAGAGCCATGGCCTCAAGCTAAATGCCAAAAAGTGTATAGTCATCCCCTTTGGCAAAAACAAAGTGCCCACAAATTACCACATAGGTGGTAATCCATTAAGTACAGAAGAAGTAATTAGGGACCTGGGGACCCAAGTTGATAGCAATCAGGGGAGGTCATCGTGCATCTTTACTCATCCCTCATCAGGCCCATAATTGAGTACAATGCCCCTTTTGGGATGTACCTTACCAGACACCTGCAGCAACTGGAAAGACCCCAAAAGTACCTCACCAAGAGGATCAAAGGGCTCAAACAGATGCCATATGCTGCCCGGTTAAAGAAACTCCAGCTCTACTCAGTGGCATACCGCCTGTTCAGAGGAGATCTGTGCCTGACGTATAAAGCCATGTCCAACCCAGAATTAATGGACATGCTGCACCTCAGAAAATCCAAATCCCATCGAGCTATGCGCTCAAGAGACTTGAACCTTAGCACTGAAATAAATAGGACATGCTAGAGGGACAGATTCATAACCCAGAGGCTCCCTTCACTCTGGAATAAAATCCCAGTCCAGGTTAGGCAGAGTCCCTCATTGACTCTCTTCAAGAAGAATCTTGATGAGTGGATGGAAGATCGTAGGTTTACCCTGGGTATCACTTCTGTGTCACTGTTAGACAGAGGCACAGTATACTAACCTCGAAAAAGGGCATAGCAAAATAAATGTAAAATGGGTGGCGAAAGACAAACACATTCTGGCTAGGCTTATAAATGCCCTAGGGCAGATAGCCTAGTATGAACCTATGAACCTATGTATATATATATATATATATATATATATATATATATATATATATAGATATATACATATGTATATATATGTGTGTGTGTGTGTATTCACCTTTCTATATATATATATATATATATATATATATATATATATATATATATATATATATATATATATATATGTGTGTGTGTGTGTGTGTGTGTGTGTGTATGCATATATGTAGATATAAATTTAGATGTATCTCTCTCTCTCTAGATATATATATATATATATATATATATATATATATATATATATATACTTATTATGTATAGATTTGTCCACATATATGCAGCTCCATACATATATACATGTATATATAGAGAATCTGACTGATTCTACAGACTCCTTTCCCTACTGTTGAATGACTGTACTATCTAATATGCTTGAAAAATCATCACTATTTTATAGAGGTCAGATGTTGTAATGGTACATTGCTTTGATTGCAGTTTACAGGGCCCTGAGTCCAAGTCTTGGGAGGACTTATTATTTTGTTGCAAGACAGAACAGTTGCTGCTGGGGAGGGAGGGATAAGGGCAATATTTAAAACAGGTCCCTAGTTTGGGCCCATTGACCCCCATTTTAACAGCCTTTGGACATATTTGTTGCAGTAAGAAATTCAGAGTATGAATCTGATGTCCGACTGCACTACACACACACACACACACATATATATGTTTTGTTTTAGGTACATGCAGAGATATTCATATATATGTATGTATTTATTTACTTTTATATATATATATATATATATATATATATATATATATATATATATATATATATAAATCATATATGTGTATATTGTGTATTTATATCTCTACATATATTATGTATTAATGTTTCTATACATATATATATATATATATATATATATATATATATGCATCTCAATATACATATACATTTATATAAATGTACAAAACTTGACTAATTTTAACAAACCTTTTCCCTACTGTTGAATGATTCTCCTGAATGATATGTTTGCAAAAACATCAGACATATCTACAGCTCAGATGGCTTAGTGGTAAATTGCTGTGGAGATGGTTTGCAGGGTCCTGGCTTCAAGACTTGCAAGGGCTGATTATTTTGCTGCTGGGAAGAACAAGGGTTGTTGGATACAGAGTGATTAAGGCACTTTTAAGCAGTTGTAAGCGGGTTTGCGTGGTAGTAACCAATGCTAACTTCCGGTTAACTATGATTAGAGACAGCCTTAAAAGTGCTTAATCTGTGTAGGCATTGCTTAGCACCACGCAATCAGGCTTACTCCTGCTTACTACTGCTTACTCCCACTTACCCCCATTACTAATTTGTTTAAAAAAAAAGAAAAAGGGGGTGATAGGAAAGTGGTGAAAAAGGGGGTGCAAAGAGGGAAAAACAATATGAAAGATAGCTAGAGATGTGCAGGATGGATGTAGGGAAGGTCCATAGCTGTCCATTTCTTCTGCACCACAGCTGTGCATATATACTGACGTTGGAGGTATATTTGGACACTCAAACCCCTGATAGAGGGGTGTGGACAACAATAATTTGTTGTGAATCCAATTAGACCAGCTCATATATATCCAGTGGACATGTGTGCAAAATGGAAAGCTATGTATGGGGTGACATTTTTGGGGGGCAACAGATTGGCCTTTTCTTTTTTTAAGGTGAAAGTAGGATGTTGGAGAAGGATAGTAGGTATATTTGGGGAGGGAGGTTTGGGTAGGAAGACAGACAAGATAGCATACATGGGCAGTATATGGCATATGTGGGGGGTAAACACCTTGGATGGGGAGGGGTGTTTGATAATCGGAAGCCCACAAGCCTCCAAATGGATACAGTGGGACTGGGGTCCCCACCCATGGGCAGTCACTACTGCACCTTTATGGCCCCAAAGGTTGCTGTGCTGTGAGCTGAGCAGGAGGGGCAGGCTGACCCTCTAAATGTGCCACACAGCCCTTATGGTGGCATAGCAGATCTCCCAATTCTTTGTGGAGCTCCCTGCACACCAGACCACAGACCTGGCTTCGGGTAACAGGATCACGTCTGTGCCCGTACACAGGTGGGAGACAAGCCCATCCTCTGAGGTGGTTCCACCCAAAGATGGTGCAGGTCCAGCAGATAAGGAGGTCCCGGGGTGGGTCTTGGTGCCATGGCCAGATGAGGTGGGAGGGGCAGATCCACTGGGATCGGCCTACCCAGATGTGGTATAGTGTTGCAGTTTTAGAAAATATGAAACAAGCCAGTAAAGAAAAACCCCACCAAAGGTCCAGTTGCTCTATGCAGAGATCCACAAATGAAAAGAAGAGAGCAGTAATGACCACCACTGAGTATCACCGTTTATTATAAAATAATAAAACAATAAAAATTCAGCATGAACTTTTCAACAAAATGATGAGTGCTTTTGGGCTGTGCCCTTCATCAGATAAAATACCCTTCCCCATCCATCCAATATATTTAAACTAAGGACCAATCACAACTCAGTATTGTACCTGCCATTTTTTAAGGGCAAGCTTCATCGGAATGATATCATTTAATCCTGAATAAACATGAGCCATCAGCTCTGTTATCCACTTTGTTTCCTCATACTCAGTATCATTAATAATGTCACCTCTTCTGACACCCTTATAAATGTTCCGTATTGCCATAAACTTAAAATGATGTCCCACATTCTGAGATGCATATCTGTATAGGGGGTTATGCTCGTTCCTATCACTAATGACTGATAAATGATTAAAAATCCTTGCCTTAAGCATACAATTTGTTTTCCCTACATAATAGCATGCACATACCTGACAAGTTGCCACATAAACAATATTACTGGCCCTACAGTTTGCCTTGGCACCAAAATGATAGCATTTACCTGTAACTGGATGTATATGCTCTGCCTCATTACTGATATACTCACAGGCTTTACAGTTCCCACAGGGTTTAGCTCCTCTCTTGTTTGTTAGCTAATTTCCCTCTACCTTCATGACTCAGAATATCCTTAAGGTTTTTATTCCTTTTAAATCCAAAGTTAGGACATTTCCCCACCAATTTCTCAATTTTCTCATCTATAAGCAAAATCTTCCAATTGCGCTTGACTATATCACAAATTCCAGCAACATTGCTACTATATGTGAGCATCAGCCTTAATTTATATTCTTCCTTGTTGGCCTTATAGTTGACATCACCTGCACCATTGCTTTGTCTCCTTAACCATAGACACATTTTGCCTCTCCTATGTACTCTCTGAGATCGGGTGATGTTACACGCCTCTTTTTCTTTATAGCCCCTGTTAACAAGATGTCTTTCTAAACAGGACAATTCTCTTTCAAAATCCTCCTCTTCAGTGACCAATCTGGATATCCTCCCCACCTGCCCTATAACTATGTTTTAAAGGTGAACTGGGGATGCATACTATCAAAAGTTAAAATGCTATTTTTCTAGCATTCTTTCCTAAATAAAGTGATCTTTAAACCCATTTCATCCTGCAATATTCTAACATCCAAAAAATCTGTCATATTTTCGTGGACTCATGATATTGAATACATTCTTTCAATTCTCCTTAATTTCCTTCCCATAAGAGGAAAATGTCATCCACTAAATGCTTCTATAAATTAAGTTTGTCCCTCCATTTATTATTGGAGCCCATTACATGCTGTCTCTCCCAAAATGAGAGAACTAAATTTGCATATGTGTTAGCACAGGGGGTGCCCATGGCTACCCCCTGTGTCTGCCGGTACCAGCCTTCCACACATTAAAATACATTGTATTCCAGCACTATACCCAAGAGATTACTAATTAGTTCGAACTTATTTCTATCCATCACACATAAATCTTCTAATAAACTTTGTACAGCATTTATGCCATAGCTATTGCTTATCACTGTAAAGAGATTTTGAACAGCGAGCATTACCATAATGTAACATTGATTATCTTTGATGACTGCATTTTCCTTCAAAGATATCAAAAAATCCCCCGTGTCTCTCAGCACTTCCTTACATGAGGACAAAAATGGTTTCAATGTGCACTCCAACAATATGAAAATGCTCTCCGTGATCCACCCCCTCCCTGAGACTATAGGCAATGGTGCAGGTGATGTCAACTATAAGGCCAACAAGGAAGAACATAAATTAAGGCTTGTGCTCACATATAGTTGCAATGTTGTTGGGATTTGTGATATAGTCAAGCACAATTGGAAGATTTTGCTTATAGATGAGAAAATTGGGAAATCAGTGGCGGAATGACCTAACTTTGCATTCAGAAGGAATAAAAACCTTAAGGATACTCTGAGTCATGAAGGTAAGGTAGAGGGACATCAGTTAATAAATAAGAGAGGAACTAAACCCTGTGGGAACTGTAAAGCCTGTGGGTATATCAACAATGAGGCAGAGTTTATACATCCAGTTACAGGTAAATGCTATCATTTTGGTGCCAAGGAAAACTGTAGGACCAGTAACGTTGTTTATCTGGCAACTTATCAGGTATGTACATGCTATTATGTGGGGAAAACAAATTAAATGTTTAAGATAAGGATTTTTAATCATTTATCGGACATTAGGATTAAGAACAAGCATAACGCCCTATACAGACATATATCTCAGAATGTGGGATATCATTTTAAGTTTATGGCAATATGGAACATTTATACAGCTGTCAGAGGAGGTGACATTATTAATGATACTGAGTATGAGGAAACAAAGTGGATAATAGAGCTGATGGCTCATGTTTATCCAGGATTAAATGATGCCATTCCGATGAAGCCTGCCCTTAAAAAACTGTGGGTACAATATTGAGTTGTGATTGGTCCTTAGTTTAAACATATTGAATGGATAGGGAAGGGTATTTTATCTGATGAAGGGCACAGCCCAAAAGCGCTTATCATTTTGTTGAAAAGTTAATGCTGAATTTTTATTGTTTTATTATTTTATAATAAACGGTGATACTCAGTAGTGGTCATTGCTGCTCTCTTCTTTTCATTTGTGAATCTCTGCATAGAGCAACTGGACCTTTGGTGGGGTTTTTCCTTACTGGCTTGTTTCACTATATTTTATTTTTTGTAAGGAAGCCCTGCACACCAAGAGGATGTTTTGGTTAATAACAAGGAGAAGGAAGGTAGGATGGGAGCACCGGGAACTCCATGGACAAAAAATGTGAATAAGAACTTGGTTTCTGCAGGAAACCCTTTATTAAACTTAGACTTGCATGTTATATTGGAGTGATGTATACTGGGGCATGTGAGTACTGAGGTTAATCCTGTTTTTGAAGAGACTATGAAGGAGTTTATAAATAAGTTTAATAAGTTAAAACATTTACAATGGCAATTAAACCATCTAGAGGCATTCCTGCAATTTGGTGTCATACCTAGAGGTATGAGAGTATTCTGTATGCCTACTCAAGGTGAGCATTACCCAGAACTTCTGGCTAAGTGGCAGCAGATTAATATAGACACTGTTTTTTCATACATGAGACTTTTGTTGGAATTTTTTTCTCCAGAAGAGAAGCAGTTGAGTAGTGAAGTGGAAATACTGCAACAATGGTTGGAGAGAGATTTTAAGGAGGAAAGATATATTAAACGATTGTAGGCAGCATATTGCAACTTCTCCACCACTGATCAAAGGTTACAACAACTGAAGGCTAAAAATCTACAGAGGGATTACAATGACTTTATGTCGGGACAGATATTTATTTGGCCAAGGGAATCTTATAACCCTGTCAACACTCAGTCAGTAGTACCCTCTGAGTCTTTTGGAAGATCCAATCAACCACGGAGAGTGTGGCGGAACAACTAACAGGCACCAAAGGAGTCAACCAATGAGGGGTGTCGCCAAGAGATGCATGTGGGTCGTCCCATGTTGTGGGTGCAAGAATCGGAGTTACAACCCGTATAGAGAGAAGAAGTGAGCAGTAGAGTTGACAAACAATGAGAACGGTACAATGGGTACCATGGAGCAGATTTCAGGAACTACAACAGCGGGTGTGAGTATCCCAAAATCAGTAGAACATATTTCAACAGGATTAACACTTGTTAACAATCCAGGTGTTGACCTGGGAGCCAGGCCAAAGGCTCCAGTTCCTAACAGAGACAATGGCCATTTATTTTGCACAAATTACCGGCTCCAGTGAAAAAGAAGGGGGATTAGAAGCGTTCACGGAGCGAGAGTCAAGAAAAGAAAAAGAGAAGGATATCACAGTGACTGGTGACTGTATTGTTTATAATTTATCTAGTTATGTTTTATCAGATGATGAATTGTCAGTATTAAACAAGGGACTTACTTTCATCTCTAGTCATGGTAGTGTTTTTAATGAGGTGATTTTGGACATTATGATGTTTAGTACAAATGTCATGTTGAGGGATATGTATAGAAGTGAGGACCAATCACAACAACAAATGAAATTGAGGCAACTGAGCACTTTTGTTCCAATTTTTAATCCCACTATGCAGACGTTTGTTAAGGTGTGCGAACAGGAAACCTTGACATACATGCAGGATGCTAATGTTGCAAATATCATAATTTAACCATAGGACAGAGAAATGCTTTGAATGATTTACAACACAATGCACATATAGTGATTAAATCAGCAGACACGGGTGGTGTGGTAGTGGTCCTGGATAAGGACAGGTATTATAAGAAATTAGTAGCATTACTTTTAGATACCTCCACCTTTGTCTGCTTATCTCCTCTCTTAGTTAACAACTTGATCAGGGAGGTGAGAGGGAAACTGATGTGTCTACACACCATGGGTCTATTGGAAAAAGAAGTATTGGATTTTTTTGTGGATAGAGAATCCAGTTACCCCAGTCTTTAAGGCACTATCTAAAGTGCACAAAACTATACAAGATCACCCCCTCCGGCCTATAGTCTCAGAGAGGGGGTGGATCATGCAGAACATTTCTATATGGTTGGAGTGCACATTGAGACCATTTTTGTCATCATGTAAGGAAGTGCTGAGAGACATGGGGGATTTTTTGATATCTTTGAAGGAGAATACAGTCATCAAAGACAATAAATGTTACATTATGGTAAGGCTCGATATTCAAAATCTCTTTATAGTGATAAGCAATAGCTATGGCATAAATGCCATTCAAAGTTTATTAGAAGATTTATGTGTGATTGATAGAAATAAGTTGGAGCTAATTAGTAAGCTCTTGGGCATAGTGCTGGAATACAATGTATTTACATGTGTGGGAGGCTGGTACCGGCAGACACAGGCGGTAGCCATGGGCACCCCCTGTGCTAACACATATGCAAATTTAGTTCTCTAATTTTGGGAGAGACAGCATGTAAGGTGCTCCAATAATAAATGGAGGGACAAACTTCATTTATATAAGCATTTTGTGGATGACATTTTCCTCTTACGGGAAGGAAATAAAGGAGAATTGAAATAATTTATTCAATATCTTGAGTCCATGATTGAGTTTTTGAGGTTTTTGTCCAATTTTTCTGAAAATATGATAGATTTTTTGGATGTTAGGATATTGCAGGATGAAATGGGTTTAAAAAACACTTTATTTAGGAAAGAATGTTGGAAAAACAGCATTCTAACTTTTGATAGTATGCATTCCCGGTTCACCTTTAACAATATAGTTATAGGGCAGGTGGGGAGGATATCCAGATTCTGCAATGAAGAGGAGGATTTTGAAAGAGAATTGCCCTGTTTAGAAAGACATGTTGTTAAACAGGGGCTATAAAGAAAAAGAGGTGTGTAACATCACCCGATCTCAGAGACTACATAGGAGAGGCAAAACGTGTCCATGGTTAAGGAGACAAAACAATGGTGCAGGTGATGTCAACTATAAGGCCAACAAGGAAGAACATAAATTAAGGTTGATGCTCACATATAGTAGCAATGTTGCTGGGATTTGTGATATAGTCAAGCCCAATTGGAAGCTTTTTCTTATAGATGAGAAAATTGGGAAATTCGTGGGGGAGTGACCTAACTTTGGATTTAGAAGGAATAAAAACCTTAAGGATATTCTGAGTCATGAAGGCAAGGTAGAGGGACATCAGTTAATAAACAAGAGAGGAACTAAATCCTGTGGGAACTGTAAAGCCTGTGTGTATATCAATAATGAGGCAGAGTTTATACATCCAGTTACAGGTAAATGCTATCACTTTGGTGCCAAGGCAAACTATAGGACCAGTAATATTGTTTATCTGGCAACTTGTCAGGTATGCACTTGCTATTATGTGGGGAAAACAAATTGTTTGTTTAAGACAAGGATTTTTAGTAATTTATCAGCCATTAGGGTTAAAAATTAGCATAATACCATATACAGACATGTATCTCAGAATGTGGGACATCATTTTAAGTTTATGGCAATATGGAACATTTATAAGGGTGTCAGAGGAGGTGACATTATTAATGATACTGAGTATGAGAAAACAAAGTGGATATTAGAGCTGATGGCTCATATTTATCAAGGATTAAATTATGTCATTCTGATGAAGCCTGCCCTTAAAAAACGGCGGGTACAATATTGAGTTGTGATTGTTCCTTAGTTTAAATATATTGAATGGATAGGGAAGGGTATTTTTTCTGATGAAGGGCACAGCCTGAAAGGGCTCATCATTTTGTTGAAAAGTTCATGCTGAATTTTTATTGTTTTATTGTTTTATAATAAATGGTGATACTCAGTTTTAGAACATATGTTGATTAGTCATAAAAAACACATTCCAGGATTAGTTATAAAAGCATGCATGCATATTCCCATTAACCCAGAACAACAGATTTGGAACATTTGCATAGCAAACAGAAAACATGCATATATGGAACCACAATGGCCATTGCACCGGTTTGCAGTTTACATTGATAGCAACAAGCCACCAATGATAGTATCTGAACAGGGAACATTAATTGGAAAACATTTCAATATTTGTAGAACAATAGGACACATGTCCCAATGGTAAGTTTGGTGAAAAACATACCCATTCATATATGTGTTTAGATTACTGGTAAAGATAAGGTGGGGGAGAGAGAGAGAGAGAGAGAGATGTCAATTAACAAATGTAGATTCTTGCAGTGCTCACAGCTTTCATGATCATTGGTCTAATCATTACTCTACAGGTATTATTACAACAACCTATGGACTTGGGTTGGGCAGTGGTATGTTTGTACACAGTGTATAATTATACTCTTCATATAGATACTTTATACCTTTTCTTACCTGGCAGACCTGTGGAGGTGAAGCCCTGTGTGGCTGCAGCTGTGTCAGCTCATTCTAGATATACACATATTTTGTCTTCCTTTGTACAGAAAATCTCAAAAAAAAAAATCAGTTTCTGCACTTTCAACTGAAGGTACAGTAACCTATAGTAGACAGAGGTTACTGCAAATTAAACAGCTAACATCTACATGTTGCTGGTTGGATGCCTTGAAGTCAGCAGAGTATCTGGGGCCTACTACATGCATAGGGCTACAGCAGCTGGGTATTTTAACTCCTCACACTCTAAAGTGCCTGAATCTGGTAGAACAGGTTTCTGGAATATGTTGGACAAGAAAAATGAGAAAGAGATGTCAGAGAACAAGGTAAAAGAGGTTACAGAGCAGGTATTGATGTAAAGTTAAAAGCAAACTCCTACAGGCCTGTACTAACAACTATACTGTTAGCCATACTTCTCAACCTCTTAGAGAAAAAAAATCTGGACAAAGCAATAAGAAAAGGTGGGACAAAGGCCCAAAAATACAGACAAATTTCAAATATTGATCTTACAAACTTAGAAAGTTGATAGAATAGCAGGTTTTGCATTACACATGAATTTTCTGAAGGGTATGAAGTCTGAAGCTCAAATGTCTGTCATTATTTTCTAACTTCAGTCTTTAATGATTGGCCACTAATTTTACAGACAACCAGAATTTTATGAAAAATGGACCAAACATATGAGGCAAAAATCTGGACATTCTGCGAAAATATGTACAGTTGAGAGGTATGCTAATGTGAGATCACTGGATAGCACGATGGACTACTTAAAACTGGAACTCTCCAACAAGAACAAGGTGAGAAGTACTTGTTTATTTTTGATTACTGAGACATGGCTGCATGGCAAGATAAATGATAGTGCAGTAAACTTAGAGAATCTTATGCTGTTTTGAGTAGACAGGAAACATACACTGTGTGAAAAGGCCAGAGGAGGTGTAGTCTGCATCTATGTTAACAAAAGATGGTGCTGCAACTGTGAAATCATACTATCATACTGCTGCGAAAACTTAGAGTTCCTGTCTATTAAATGTCGACCATTTTCCTTGCCCAGGGAGCTGAATGGGGTTAGGGTAACAGTGCTGTATATCCCATCTAGTGCTAATACCACTGAGGCTCTAAATAAACTATGCAATCACAGGGGTGAACTGCAGAGCAAATATCCTGACTTTGTACATGTGGCAGCTGGTGACTTTAATAAGAAAGATCTGAAAGAAGTACTTCCATACTACCATCAGTATGTGGATTTTCCTACAAAGGGCGATAATATCCTGGACAAGGTGTACATAACCAGGGTTACATATGTGCACTCATACTGTGTGTGTGCGTGTGTGTGTGTGTGTGTGTGTGTGTGTGTGTGTGTGTGTGTGTGTGTGTGTGTGTGTGTGTGTGTGTTTGCTACTGCCATACTCTGTTTTAATTTCTATCGGTCAACCTGGTTGTTGGCAGCAGGGACCAGTAGCTGTGACAGCATGACACTTGAACATTTCTTGGGGGAGACTACTTGGTGTATGTACTTATCTTGCTGTCATTTTCAGCCTTGAGTTTGGACAGTGGGTGTTGCACACAGTATAACTACAGCCTTCTTATAGCTACTTTATACCTTTTCTTACCCGGCAGACCTGTGGAAGAAATATCTGTTAGCACTACCTGACTGTTTCAACACATATTCACAAAATCCTAGGTGAAATTATGCATACAGCGTACTACCACTCTTGGATTCAAACAGTGCCTGGTAGTGCATAAAATACAAAAAAAAGTTTTGTGTTTCATCAGAACAAGCTATTGAGTAACTGCTGTCTCTTCCTTGAATGTTTTCTGTCTAATACTCTCTCGGTTGTACAAGCTGACCTTGTAATTATGACATTCTTATACATACATTCCTATACATATCTTTTGACATAGCACAGTGTGGAAAACAGTGGTTAACACAATATTACTATTCAGATATCAGATCTTGGTGCATGAAACATTTCATAACAGTTAATCTCATGTCTTAGAAAGGTACTAACTTTGTAAGACCACCAACACGGAAACTATTGAAAGAACAGATATGCAGACACCTCGAAATACAAGCCCTTCTTAAAATCCAAGCTGTACATAAACAGCCCACGACCAATAACAGCCAGCACCAATAAAAAGCGAACTTACAAAAATAAAAAACTCGGCAAGTGACAAGACCTAAACGCCAAGTTTATTAATGAAAAACAGTAATAAATGCGTTTTCACTGGAGACACTGCTACAGCTTCTTCAGAGGTAATTTGAAAAAAACGCCAAACCAAGCTTTTAAAACCACGTCATTGCATGCTCCAAAAGGGGTAGGGCAGTCAAAATTCATAAAAGATTAAAAACCTTTTAAATACAAAGGGGTATAAAAACCCCGTATAGTCTCAGAGAGGGGTGGATCATGCAGAACATTTCTATATGGTTGGAGTGCACATTGAGACCATTTTTGTCATCATGTAAGGAAGTGCTGAGAGACATGGGGATTTTTGATATCTTTGAAGGAGAATACAGTCATCAAAGACAATAAATGTTACATTATGGTAAGGCTCGATATTCAAAATCTCTTTATAGTGATAAGCAATAGCTATGGCATAAATGCCATTCAAAGTTTATTAGAAGATTTATGTGTGATGGATAGAAATAAGTTGGAGCTAATTAGTAAGCTCTTGGGTATAGTGCTGGAATACAATGTATTTACATGTGTGGGAGGCTGGTACCGGCAGACACAGGGGGTAGCCATGGGCACCCCCTGTGCTAACACATATGCAAATTTAGTTCTCTAATTTTGGGAGAGACAGCATGTAAGGTGCTCCAATAATAAATGGAGGGGCAAACTTCATTTATATAAGCGTTTTGTGGATGACATTTTCCTCTTATGGGAAGGAAATAAAGGAGAATTGAAATAATTTATTCAATATCTTGAGTCCATGACTGAGTTTTTGAGGTTTTCGTCCAATTTTTCTGAAAATATGATAGATTTTTTGGATGTTAGGATATTGCAGGATGAAATGGGTTTAATGACCACTTTATTTAGGAAAGAATGTTGGAAAAACAGCATTCTAACTTTTGATAGTATGCATTCCTGGTTCACCTTTAACAATATAGTTATAGGGAAGGTGGGGAGGATATCCAGATTGTGCACTGAAGAGGAGGATTTTGAAAGAGAATTGTCCTGTTTAGAAAGACATCTTGTTAAACAGGGGCTATAAAGAAAAAGAGGTGTGTAACATCACCCGATCTCAGAGACTACATAGGAGAGGCAAAACGTGTCCATGCTTAAGGAGACAAAACAATGGTGCAGGTGATGTCAACTATAAGGCCAACAAGGAAGAACATAAATTAAGGCTGATGCTCACATATAGTAGCAATGTTGCTGGGATTTGTGATATAGTCAAGCCCAATTGGAAGCTTTTTCTTATAGATGAGAAAATTGGGAAATTCATCAGGGAATGACCTAACTTTGGATTTAGAAGGAATAAAAGCCTTAAGGATATTCTGAGTCATGAAGGCAAAGTAGATGGACATCAGTTAATAAACAAGAGAGGAACTAAATCCTGTGGGAACTGTAAAGCCTGTGGGTATATCAATAACGAGGCAGAGTTTATACATCCAGTTACAGGTAAATGCTATCATTTTGGTGCCAAGGCAAACTGTAGGACCAGTAATATTGTTTATATGGCAACTTGTCAGGTAAGCACTTGCTATTATGTGGGGAAAACAAATTGTTTATTTAAGACAAGGATTTTTAGTAATTTATCAGCCATTAGGGATAAAAATTAGCATAATACCATATACAGACATGTATCTCAGAATGTGGGACATCATTTTAAGTTTATGGCAATATGGAACATTTATAAGGGTGTCAGAGGAGGTGATATTATTAATGATACTAACTATGAGAAAACAAAGTGGATATTAGAGCTGATGGCTCATGTTTATCAAGGATTAAATTATGTCATTCTGATGAAGTCTGCCCTTAAAAAACGGCGGGTACAGTATTGAGTTGTGATTGTTCCTTAGTTTAAATATATTGAATGGATGGGGAAGGGTATTTTATCTGATGAAGGGCACAGCCTGAAAGGGCTCATCATTTTGTTGAAAAGTTCATGCTGAATTTTTATTGTTTTATTGTTTTATAATAAATGGTGATACTCAGTTTTAGAACATATGTTGGTTAGTCATAAAAAACACATTCCAGTATTAGTTATAAAAGCATGCATGCATATTCCCATTAACCCAGAACAACAGATTTGGAACATTTGCATAGCAAACAGAAAACATGCATATATTGAACCACAATGGCCATTGCACCGGTATGCAGTTTACATTGATAGCAACAAGCCACCAATGATAGTATCTGAACAGGGAACATTAATTGGAAAACATTTCAATATTTGTAGAACAATAGGACACATGTCCCAATGGTACGTTTGGTGAAAATCATACCCATTCATATATGTGTTTAGATTACTGGTAAAGATAAGTTGGGGGAGAGAGAGAGAGATGTCAATTAACAAATGTAGATTCTTGCAGTGCTCACAGCTTTCATGATCATTGGTCTAATCATTACTCTACAGGTATTATTACAACAACCTATGGCCTTGGGTTGGGCAGTGGTATGTTTGTACACAGTGTATAATTATAGTCTTCTTATAGCTACTTTATACCTTTTCTTACCTGGCAGACCTGTGGAGGTGATTTCTGTTAACACTACCTGAATGTTTCTACCCATATTCACATAGTCAGGGTTACATATGTGCACTCATACTGTGTGTGTGTGTGTGTGTGTGTGTGTGTGAGTGTGTGTGTGTGTGTGTGTGTGTGTGTGTGTGTGTGTTTGCTACTGCCATACTCTGCTTTAATTTCTATCGGTCAACCTGGTTGTTGGCAGCAGGGACCAGTAGCTGTGACAGCATGACACTTGAACATTTCTTGGGGGAGACTACTTGGTGTATGTACTTATCTTGCTATTATTTTCAGCCTTGAGTTTGGACGGTAGGTGTTGCACACAGTATAACTACAGCCTTCTTATAGCTACTTTATACCTTTTCTTACCTGGCAGACCTGTGGAAGAAATATCTGTTAGCACTACCTGACTGTTTCAGCACATATTCACAAAATCCTAGGTGAAATTATGCATACAGCTTACTACCACTCTTGGATTCAAACAGTGCCTGGTAGTGCATAAAATACAAAAAAAGTTTTGTGTTTCATCAGAACAAGCTATTGAGTAACTGCTGTCTCTTCCTTGCATGTTTTCTATCTAATACTCTCTCGGTTGTACAAGCTGACCTTGTAATTATGACATCCTTATACATACATTCCTATACATACCTTTTGACATAGCACAGTGTGGAAAACAGTGGTTAACACAATATTACTATTCAGATATCAGATCTTGGTGCATGAAACATTTCATTACAGTTAATCTCGTGTCTTAGAAAGGCACTAACTTTGCCAGATGTGACTTGATTGTTTAATGCTTTCAGAACTATAGTCGTTGTGCATAACCTGTACACATTTCAATTCATACAATACCAAAGTAAACACAACCAGTCCAGGGTTTAGAATTTTATTGACAGGCAGTTACAGTTTTATTTATATATAACCTATAATGACACTATTACCGTAATATTGTCTGGTTTATTCAGTACAAACCATACCCATTTTTAATACTGCAAGGTGACATTCTTCTCCTTTATATTTATTTGGTATGAATACTACAAACTTGATTGTTAGTCACCAGCCTCACAACCCATCCTTAGCAGCCTGCTTGCATGGGCAAAGTACTGGGTTGGGAGGGTGGCCTAATGGTTAAGGTGTTTGCCTTACAAACTCAAGGTGCAGGGTTTGAGTCTCCTAAGGGATAATTGGCTAGGCTTAAAAAAGCTTGCAAGGGCAGTTAGCCTAGTACTAACCTATGAACCTATATAGAACCTTCCTGGTTCACAGCCCACTCAGCTGGAGCTGTAAAGAAGATAAAGTAACATTTATGCATACCTACCCATCACATACACAGGCTGGACTTTGGTAAACAGTTATTGATTTTAATACTTACACACACCTGGGACATCCCTCTGCCATGCATCTTGGACCCACTGGTCCAAGAGCTCCCTCTACCTCCACTTCAAGTCGGCAAAGTGGTGCTGGATGTGCTCACCAGTCCGAGGGATGCCAGTGGCACTGGTGAGATCATGGGCGAGACTTTCCCAGGCCTCTGCTTTGTATTGGGAACCCTGGTACTGGTCCTGCAGCAGTCTCAGATCATGTTTTTTTACAAGGAGTCCAACCGTGACCCTGGACTCTTGTATGCCCCAGCTCTGCACCTGAAAGCGAACATCCTCTCCAACACCAGCCATGATGCCTACAGTAGGGAGCTACAACCAGTTATGAGCTGTATTTCTGCCTGCAAGGTTTAAATATGGCTGATTTCCCACCCTTTGCCATGGTTGGATGGTTTTGAATATACTAAGCTAAGCAATGGGCAAACCTGCTTAGCTATTATATGTATTGCTTAAAGGGGTAGATGCTAAGCACTGCTTACCAGTGCACAAATCTACTTAGCTACGCTAATTCTTCCTTAGAATTTACATTTAAACAATGCTTATACTGGCTAAGCATAGCTGAGCACAAGTTAGCATCGTTCAGCTATTCTTTTACAGACTATCAGCATTGTGGGGTTGATTCCTCATAAATGACATATTATGATATGTATGTCTACCTTTGATAACATCCCCCATGTGCTTTCATTACAATGCATTCTTTTGTGGCTATGCTGTATGGGACACTTGTGTTTCTATGGGCGTTTCACATCTGTACTACACTGACACCTCACATTTGGACCTGCTACACTACCCTGGTTAACAAATATATATATATTATTCACTACCTACTGATAACAAAATATATTTTTTAGCTTTTTTAACAGAGAAAAATGAATAGGGACTCGAACCGTGAATGCCTGCTTGCTAAGTACAAGCTGTAACCAATACACAATTGCACTTTACTCAGTTTTGGCTGTATATTTGTATTTAGCTGATTGGGATGTGTAAGCTAGGCTGAGCATAGCTGCGGAACACGCACTCCTGTTCAGCTATGCTTAAACTTTATTGTGGACAGAAAAAAATACATATGTGTTTTATTTTTATTTACTGTAGGGGTTTGCACATTTCTTTCTGCATCATTATATGTGTATTATTCTTACAAACTTAGAAAGTTGATCAAATACATAGGTTTTGCATTAGCTTAATGTTTTCGTCCCATGGATTCAGAGAGGTACACATTTTAGGAGGAACTAACCAAAATATATGAGTCAACTATCTGTACATATTTCAAAGATAGTTGTGAGGTAAGCTCCACGGTACATATCTCTCAGCTGTACAGATTTTCACAGAATGTCCAGATTTTTGGCTCATATTTTTGGCCTGTTCCTCTTTTTTCCTGGCAAATCACTGGGATGATCTCTGGATTGAAGTCACTAAATCATGACATATTTGAGTTTCAGACTTCAAATCCTTCAGAATATTAAAATGAACCCTGTTACTCTATAACAACATAGTTTATAACAGCAATATTTAAAATATCTCCCTATATGTCCCTCCATTCTGTTGAGCTTTGTCCAGATTTTTGGCATTAAGAGATTGAGAGGTATGCAGATCTGGACATTCTGTGAAAATCTGTACTGTTGAGAGGTACAGTGTGCATTTGCACACATTTCCTGCTTCTGCAGAATGCAGAAGTGTCATACGGCACTTTAGCAATACAGGGGGTGTGTCAGAGAAGCTGTGACACACCCGCTGTATTGCCTTCCTGTTTGCCCATTTTATTTCAGTGTCCGCAGACACTGAAATTATTTATTTTACATTTCAGTGTCCACAGACACTGAAATACTGGCATAATATTAGAGCTACACTCTAATATTATGCCAGTATGGCTTAGAAAGTACTGTATGGCACTTTCTGAGCACAGGGGGCATGTTTAGTGTCTACATGGACATACCCCCTGTGCTCGTACACAAATCATGTCAATATAGAGCATACAGCAGCGTGCCTTCATTAATATGCAAGGCGTGCTGCTGCTCTACACAGTCATGATCCACTCTATGCAGGAATAGCGCTTTTCCTGCATGGAAATTAATGAATCCTGGGGCAAGACGTATGTGGACTGTTTCAAAGCCCTATCCCTATACTTGGTGTGATGATGTGAGGTATTGCCAGCTATGCCAGAAGAAGTATGGCAGTGGATCTGTAACATATGGCAGCATAGCTAGCTGGAGTTTTGAAAATAATTATATGTCATTTGTATATCAAACTGATTTGTACAGGTGCTTGTGTTGAAAATGTATTTGTAAAACTGCTTGTGTTAAAAATATACCAACAGTGGGTCCTGCTGGACAAAAAAGAAATACACCTGTATATCAGACTGTATTGACACTGTAGAAATTAATATATTGTAACAGAGGATACTGAAAGAGAAGAGGTTAATCTCAGTCCAGCTAAATTTGAAAAAAATAGTCTGAAATTAATTTACCTGGTTTAGGCCATAAAGATTGTATCTTTCATTTCTGACTGCAGTCATTGAAGAAAGGTAAAGTAAAGAGAATTTATTGGAATGTTTTAAGTTAACGCCTGAAGCTTACAGAAAAAGTTTTGGGAGCATAGATGCAAGACAGATGAAAGTGTACAGTACACGATTATATTGCTGAGTTAAGCACTTATTTTCATAGGTGCGTGACTGGGTGTCATTTCACCCATTTTGAAAGGCAGGCAGAACTTTTGGTGAGGGAACAAACCCTTAGCACTTTGCCTGAACACATGGCAATCTGGTTGGAAGACCAGGAGTGTAACTCTGCAGATGATGTGGGGAGAAAAGGGGATCTGTACTTATCAAGCAGGGCATCACCACAAAAGAAGGGGATACCCAGTGCTGCACATGGATATACGGGAACCCATGATGGGCAGACTAAACCACCCCAAGAGAGTTCACCAGTAACAGGGAAGACGCTAGTTCAGATACATGGCTAGGATTAAAGTTTAGATGTTTCAAATGTATCCAAAGGGACCATGTAGCATACAAATGTCTATGGAAGCAAGGTGGGTAACAATAGGTAGGGGAGTCAGCAAGTGGGAATAACAGTATGCCAGTAGTAAGTTGTCTGGAGACAACAGAGTACAAGACTATCACCAGAGTTTATATCCTATCTCATGGATGGAAAACAGGCCACTCATAAGGACACACAACCTCGGACATAACCATTGTGAAGCCTGCAGTGGTTAAAAAGGAGCAGTACATGCCTGGGCAGTCCACTCCAGTCAGAGATTTAGGACAGACCCCGTATCAAATGGCTTTGGCCAGGATTCACCTTGACTGGGAGGATGGAAAAGGAAGCAAGAAAGTAGGTGTGTTTTAAGGATATCCCAGCAGATGTCCTGATAGGGAATTATTTTGATAATGCAGTACCTTGTGTGCATGCAGTTACATGCAGTCAGGTTTGGAAACAGGCATATTAGGCTGGTAGCCTGGGGGAGGCCCAAACAGACTCTACACCTGAAGCCAGGGCTGGTGAGGTGGCTATTTCAGGGAGGGAGCTACCCTGTAGTAGTGAACCTGAAGGTGAGCTACAGCTGCTGGTAGGCACTGATGTTCCCTTGGACAGAGTGACTCTAAGGGCAGAGCTCAGTGGTAGTACCCAGGCTGACAGTGAGGCATCCTGTGGAAGGGGAGCTGGAAAGGATCAAAAATATAGAGTTGAGACAGGCTCAAGACTCGGATCTTCCACTAAGAGGCTTGAGAGAAGTAGCTAAGGAGGCACCTGATTCTTAAGGAAGAGGGAAGTCTGTATACTGGAAAATGGGTTACTGTATAGGAAGTGGACCCCTGAGGAGGGCTAGAGGGTGAGGTCATACAGCAGTTGGTCTTGCCTAGAGCCTACCATCTGACACTCCTAACCATAGCCCATTTCATTCCTTTTGCTGGTCATATGGGCATAAAGCATACCAAGAGATGTATTATGCAGAACTTTTGTTGGCCTGCAATTGCAAGGGATGTAACAGGGTACTGTAAACAGTGCCAAAAGTAGACAAGGCAGGAAACAAGGTCAAAGCTCCCTTAATAGCTTTGCTTGTGATAGAGGAGTCATTTGAGAGGGTAGCTATGAATATTGTGGGACCTCTGAGTGCCCCACGAGCCATAGGGAGGAAGTATATCATGGTAGTAGTAGATTATGCTACTATATACCCTGAGGCAGTACCTCTGTCCTCCATCAATGTAGAGAAGGTGGCAAATGCTTTATTAGAGATTTTCAGCAGGGTAGATTTCCTGAGAGAAATACTGACTGACAGAGGTGCCAATTTCATATCAGACCTGCTAGTCTGTCTGTGGGAATGCTGTAGGGTGAAGCACCTAACCCCCCCTACCACCCCCAGTCTAATGTTCTTGTGTAAAAGTTAAACTCTACACTAAAGACCATACTATGGGCATTTGCAAACCTGTTTAAGAGAAGGTAGGAGAAATACTTGCCCCATCTGTTTTTTGCATACAGTGAGATACCCCAGGAATCCATAGGCATTTCACCCTTAGAGTTGTTGTATGGGCATAGGGTGAGGGTGCCTTTAGATTTGTTTCATGGTGAGTGGGAGGGTGAGTATGAACCCCACAAGGAGTCTGTTGTGGCATATGTCCTAAACCTCAGGACAAGACTTAGGGAGCTCATGGGCTTGGCCCAGGAGAACCTGGCAGGAGCCAAACAGCAGAAAAAAAGTCTGGTATGACAGGATTTCTCAAGCCCAAGAGTTTGCTGTGAGATAACAGATAATGGAGCTCATTCCTGTGAGGCACAATAAGCTGTAGGCAGCTTGTGAGGGACCCTTCAAAGTCATAAGGAAGGTTAGTGATTTTGACTACATGGTAGAACTGCTAGAAGGCAGGGGTACAAATTGTACCATGTTAACATGATGAAGCCTTACTATGATAGGGAGGGCCTGGTGCTGAGTATTTGCAGTGGGTGGCAGGAAGAGTCTAAGGTGGATCTATGTCTATGTCGAGCCAGCCAGCAAAATGCTAAGTTATTAAGGTGGAGCCTAGTGTTGCAAGCATATGACATGACAGTCCAGCACTGTAGCGGGGTCAGCAGTGCCAATACAGATGAATTCTCAAGACAGGATATGGGTTAATATATTCCAGACAGGCTCATGTCCCTCAACACTTGTTTCTCAAGGGTCACTCTTCAAAGTTGGGAGAAATGTGATGATGTGAGTTATTGCCAGGTATATGGCTGGAGAAGTGGGACAGTGGATATGTAACATTTGCCAGCATAGTTAGCTGAAGTGTTGTAAATAATTATATATAATTTGTATATCAAACATATTTGTACAAATGTTTGTGCTAAAATGTATGTATAAAGCTGCCTGTGCTAAAAATTCATCAACAGTAGGTCCTGCTTGACAAAAAAGAAATACACCTGTATGTCACACTGTATTGTAACTCTTGAAATGAATATAGTGTAACAGAGGATACTGGAAGAGAAGAGGTTAATCTCAATCCAGCTAATTTTGAAAAAATACTCTGAAATTAAATTACTTGGCTTAGGCCATAAAGATTCTAACTTACAGTTCCGATTGCAGCCAGAGACAAATTGCCTGTGAAAACCAGGACTAGGAATCCTACTGTATTGTCCATAGGGGTGATCTAATTGCTGCCCTGGAAGGGTGGAAGCTTTGAAATGGTTTTATATCTTCCAGATGCTATAACACATCTTAGCAAAGCTCTACGTGTGTGTGTGTGTGTGGTAACACATATGTGCTAGATTCTGGTTCAGTTTCTAGTAAAGGGGTAGTGTGGGAACCAGAGCCAGATGATCACCTGCATGTGATGCCATTCTGTAATCCAGTACTGAAATTATGTTTTAATACTAGATGAAACAGAAGTCTCAGAGCAGTCTGTTTTTGAAACCTGACAAAGAGGGATCACTCACCCACTTCATTTTGCCTTGCTTTATTAAGTAAGTAGGAAAAGTAATTCTTTAAATCAGTCAGAAAAATACAATGAAATTAGTTAAGTATTGTTTTTCTGTATCTGTGTGAACCTTTCCATCTGTGTTATTTTTAATATTGATTGATTGAAGCTCTGCTTTTTATTGTAAATACGTATTTAGTATTTTCATGTTCGTCTATTATTTATTATTAAAATATTTAAACTTTTCATTCTGGCTGGTCTTTCAGAGAATATTTTAACCTTTGAGGGTACTTATATTTATTTGCTGACACTGTGGCTGTTCCTGAAATCCTTGCAGCATTGGTCAAACAATACCATTTGCATTAGTATTAATTATACTCAAAATAATTGGGTACCCTTGTAAAAGCATTACAGTAGCTGGCTGGTGGCAGTGGACCTACCTATATTATGAGCAAAAAGCACTAGTAAATCTGTGCCAGCCTTTCCCACGTGTGTGTGTGTGTGTGTGTGTGTGTGTGTGTGTGTGTGTGTGTGTGTGTGTGTTAAAATTAAAACTCAAAGAGTGTGCTTGTCAGCTACTTGGAGCAGGGACACAGAGCATGAATGTCACAGAGAGGGTGGTGGAGGACTTGGCTTAGAACCTCGGCTGAGGACTCAACCCTATAGCATTGTGAGTGGGGAGTCATACTGGAGGCCTGGAGAGAGAGAGAGAGAAAGAGAGAGAGAGGGAGACCGAGCCCACAGATTGAGTGCATTCCCTGTGTGCTCTTAAGAAAAATTGTGCTTGGTGCAGAGAGCTGCATCTGGAAATACTGTGTGCATCTATATTTGTTCCAAGTGAACATCCCTCACCAGTGTCAGTAGTGAGGATTCAGGATACTTAATTATTGGCCCAGAGGATGGAATCACATATTAGTGAGCAGTGGTATGGATATTAATTGAACTTCTGTAGCCTGTAGGCAGTTGTCACTAAAGGTATGTGTACTCTTAGCAACCACAAGGTAAGAATACAGAGTTTCATTTTCACAACAGTTTTATTTTTTGTTAGTTCAGTTCAGTCAGGGAAAGCAAGCAAAGATGTTAGCAGAGGATTATGGCAAGCTGACAAAGACAAAGTTGGCCAAAGTGTGTGAAGCTAACAGACTGGTGAATGCCAACCTGACTAAAGAGGAAATTATTTCAACCTTAGTCGCAGCTCAGACCAGCAACCAGGAAGACAACCTGTCTGTTGATGGGGATTTGCAGCCTTCAAAAACAGGACAGTTTACCTTTTCTTCAGATGACTTAAAAATCTGTTTGGAGTTTAAAGACTTGAACTGGAGGCCGAGCATTTGGAATTAGAATCAGTGGAGAGACTGCAGCATTTGGAGGCTGAAGAAAAGGAGAAACAAATGGAATTAGAATCAGTAGACAGACTGCAATGTTTGCACACCAAAGAAAATGGAAAACAGTACCAACACTAGATGGAGATGCTCACTCTTCATCAGGGTTGTGGAGGTAATGGAGAAGGGAATAACCAAACCCCAGAAACAATAAAGGTCAGTAAATGTCTTCCACAGTTTACAGAGGTTGATAATTTTCATAGTTTTATTCATATATTTGAAAGAGTAAGTAAACAATAAAATGTTGACCAAGGGGTCTGGGTACAGTTCCTGAACCCCTTACTCCATTGTAAAGTTGTAACTTCTGTTTCTAAATTGTCTGACATTCATTGTTTTAACTATGATAAAGTAAAACAACGTTGACTGGAATGTTTTAAGTTAACACCTGAAGCTTACAGAAAAAGGTTTCATGAGCATAGATCCAAGGCAGATGAAAGTGTACAGTATGTGATTATATTGCTGAGTTAAGCACTTATTTTTATAGGTGGATGAGTGGGTGTCAGTTCATCACTTTTGAAAGGCTGTCAGATCTTTTGGTTAGGGAACAAGCCCTAAGCACTTTGCCTGACGATATGAGAATCTGGTTGGCTGACCAGAAGTGTACTTCTGCAGATGAGGTGGGGAAAAAGGGGATCTCTACTTAGCAAGTAGGGCATCACAGCACAAGGAAGGGATACACAGTGCTGCTCATGGATATAAGGGAACCCAAGGTGGAAAGCCTAAACTACCCCAACAGAGTTCACAGTAATAGGGGAAGCCACTAGTTCAGGTACAATGCTAGGAGCATGGTTTAGCTGTTTTAAATGTAACCAGAGGGGCCATGTAGCATACGAATGTCCGCAGAAACAAGGTGGGTAACAAAAGGTAGAGGAGCCAGCAAGTAGGTGTAACAGTATGCCAGTGACAAGTTTTCTGGAGACAACATGGGTACCAGACTATCACTGGAATTTATATCCTATCTCAGTGGATGGAAAACAGGCCGCTGCTAAGAGAGACATAGAATCTGACATAACCGTTATGAAGCCAGAAGTGGTTAAAGAAGAGCAGTACTTGCTTGGACAGTCAACTCCAGTCAGACCTTTAACACTGACCCCATTCCAATTGCCTTTAGCCAGGTTTCACTTTGACTGGTAGAGTGTAAAAGGAAGTAAGCAAGTAGATGTGCTTGAGGATATCCCTGCAGATGTCCTAATAGGGAATGATTTTGATAATGCAGTAACTTGTGTGCATGCAGTTACATGCAATCAGGCTTGGAGTCAGGTATGTTGGGCTGGTAGCCTGGGGGAGACCCAGACAGACCCCACACCTGAAGGCAGGGCTGGTGAGGTGGCTAGTTCAGGGAGGGAGCTACCCTGCAGCAGTGAGCCTGAAGGTGAGCCACAGCTGCTGGTAGGTACTGATGTTCCCTTGGACAGAGTGACTGCAAGGGCAGAGGTGAGTGGTAGTAGCCGGGCTGACAGTGACGCATTGCTGTCAAAGGATACCAGACTTCCTGTGGAAGGGGAGCTGGGAAGCTCACAAAGACAGAGTTGAGTCAGCCTCAGCTCTCAGACCCTATATTAAGAGGCTTGAGGGAGATAGCTAAAGAGGCATCTCGTTCTCTAGGAAGAGAGATGTCAGTACACTGGAACAAAGAGCTACTGTAAAGAGAGAGAGGACCCTGGAGGTAGGGCTGGAGGGTGAGGTAATACAGCAGTCAGTGCTGCTTAGAGCTTACCATCTGGCATTTCTAGCCATAGCCCATCACAATTCCTTTTGCAGGTCATATAGGTATAGAGTATAACAAGAGATGTATTATTCATAACTTTTACTGGCCTGAGATTGCAAGGGATGTAACATGGTACTGCAGGACCTGTGAGCAGTGCCAAAAAGTAGACAAGGCAGGAGACAACATCAAAGCTCCCTTAATGCCTTTGCCTGTGATTGAGGAGACATTTTAGAGGGTAGCTATGGATATTGTGGGGCCTCTGAGTACCCCAAGGTCCACAGGGAAAAAGTGTATCCTGGTGGTAGTAGATTATGCTACTAGATACACTGAGGCAATGCCTCTGTCCTCCATCGAGGCCGAGAAGGTGGCAAATGCTTTCTTGGCGATTGTCACCAGGGTTGGTTTCCTGAGAGAAATACTGATTGTCAGAGGTGCCAATTTCATGACAGTCCTGCTGGCCTGTCTGTGGGAGCACTGTGGGATGAAGCACCTAAAAAACACCCCCTACCACCCCCAGACTAATGGTCCTGTGGAGAGGTAGAACTCTACACTGAATACCATGCTACAGGCATTTTCAGACCAGTTTAAGAGAAAGTAGGACAAATATTTGACCCATCTGCTGTTTGCATACAGAGAGGTACCCCAGGAATCCACAGGTCATTCACCCTTTCAGTTGGGTAGGCACAGGATGAGGGGGCCTTTCGATTTCATTTGTTATGCATGGGAGGGTGAGTGTGAATCCCACAAGGAGTCTGTTGTGGCAGATGTCCTAAACCTCAGGACAAGGGTTAGGAAGCTCATGGGCTTGGGCCAAGAGAACCTGGCAGGAGCCCAACAGAAGAAAAAGGTCTTGTATGACAGGAATGCTTGAGCCAGAGATTATGCTGTGGGACAGCAGATTATTGTGCTCAGTCCTGTCAGACATAATAAGCTGTAGACAGCTTGGGAGGGACCCTTCAAAGTGGTATGGAAGGTCAGTGATGTTAACTACATGGTAAAACTGCTAGAAGGCAGAGGCACAAATTGTACCATGTTAACATGATGAAGTCTTACCATGATAGAGAGGCCCTGGTGTTGAGTATTTGCAGTGGGTGGTAGGAGGAATCTGAGTGGGATCTATGGCTACATTGAGCCAGGCAGCAAAATGTCAAGTTATTAAGGTGGAGCATAGGGTTATAGGCATAATACCTGACAGTGCAGCACAGTAGCAGAGTCAGTAATGCCAATACAGATGGACTCTCAAGACAGGGTATGTGTTAATGTATTCCCAGATAAGCTCATGTCCCTCGAGGTACATTTCATAAGGGTCACTTGAAAAACTAGAGGGAGAGATGTGATGATGTGAGGTATTGTCAGCTATGCCAGGAGAAAAAGGACATTGGATGTTTAACATTTACCAGCATAGTTAGCTATGTCATTTGTATATCAAACATATGGGTACAGATGCTTATGTTGAAAATGTATTTGTAAAGCATCTTGTGTTTAAAATGTACTAGCAGTGGGTCCTGCTGTTCAGAAAAGAAATATGCCTGTATGTCAGACTGTATTGTAACAGTGAATACTGGAAGAGAAACGGTTAATGTCAGTCCAGCTAACCTTGGAAAGAAAAAAAATGGTGAAGCCCTGTGTGGCTGCAGCTGTGTCAGCTCATTCTAGAGATACACATATTTTGTCTTCCTTTGTACAGAAAATCTCAAAAAAAAATCAGTTTCTGCACTTTCAACTGAAGGTACAGTAACCTATAGTAGACAGAGGTTACTGCAAATTAAACAGCTAACATCTACATGTTGCTGGTTGGATGCCTTGAAGTCAGCAGAGTATCTGGGGCCTACTACATGCATAGGGCTACAGCAGCTGGGTATTTTAACTCCTCACACTCTAAAGTGCCTGAATCTGGTAGAACAGGTTTCTGGAATATGTTGGACAAGAAAAATGAGAAAGAGATGTCAGAGAACAAGGGAAAAGAGGTTACAGAGCAGGTATTGATGTAAAGTTAAAAGCAAACTCCTACAGGCCTGTACTAACAACTATACTGTTAGCCATACTTTTCAACCTATTAGAGAAAAAAATCTGGACAAAGCAATAAGAAAAAGTGGGGCAAAGGCCCAAAAATACAGACAAATTTCAAATATTGATCTTACAAACTTAGAAAGTTGATAGAATAACAGGTTTTGCATTACGCATGCATTTTCTGAAGGGTATGAAGTCTGAAGCTCAAATGTCTGTCATTATTTTCTAACTTCAGTCTTTAATGATTGGCCACTAATTTTCCAGACAACCAGAATTTTATGAAAAATGGACCAAAAATATGAGGCAAAAATCTGGACATTCTGCGAAAATATGTACAGTTGAGAGGTATGCTGCTAGCTAATGTGAGATCACTGGATAGCACGATGGACTACTTAAAACTGGAACTCTCCAACAAGAACAAGGTGAGAAGTACTTGTTTATTTTTGATTACTGAGACATGGCTGCATGGCAAGATAAATGATAGTGCAGTAAAGTTAGAGAATCTTATGCTGTTTTGTGTAGACAGAGAACATACACTGTGTGGAAAGGCCAGAGGAGGTGTAGTCTGCATCTATGTTAACAAAAGATGGTGCAGCAGCTGTGAAATCATACTATCACACTGCTGCGAAAACTTAGAGTTCCTGTCTATTAAATGTCGACCATTTTCCTTGCCCAGGGAGCTGAATGGGGTTAGTGTAACAGTGCTGTATATCCCATCTAGTGCTAATACCACTGAGGCTCTATATAAACTATGCAATCACATGGGTAAGCTGCAGAGCAAATATCCTGACTTTGTACATGTGGCAGCTGGTGACTTTAATAAGAAAGATCTGAAAGAAGTACTTCCATACTACCATCAGTATGTGGATTTTCCTACAAAGGGTGATAATATCCTGGACAAGGTGTACATAAACTTAAAGAAAACTTATAAGTCAGTGCAACTTCCACAAATGGAAAACTCTGACTATTATACCATCTTGCTATCACCAGCTTACAAACTTGGACTTCTTAGAGAGAAACCCACAAATAAACAAATCAGGGTATAGCCCAAGGGTGCTATGGAGGCCCTCTAAGACTTCTTTGAAAGAACCAACTGGTATATGTTCAAGAAGGCAGCCAGAGTGAATCAGCATCTGAACATTGATGAATACACTGAGGTAGTGATGGCATACATTTCAAACTGTGCTGATGGGGTAACAAATACCAAGAGTATCACTATTAGAGCTAACCAGAAGCCATGGCTCATCCCTAAGTTATATGAGCTTCTTAGGGAGAGAATCACAGCTTACAGGGCTAAGGACAAAGCAGCCTTAAGTGTAGCAAGAGGTAATCTGAGGAGAGGTATAAAGGGGGCTAAGAGGAAGCATGGCAGGAAGGTACACAGCCTCTTTGAAGACATGAAGGATACAAGAAGACTATGGTAAGTCATACAGGAGATCACTGACTACAAAATCAGGTCAGCACAGTGTAAGAACAGCATCGAATTCCTAGACAGTTTGAACATCTTCTTTGGTAGATTTGAGGAAAGAAACAACAGGTTGGCACTAAAGCTACTCACTGATGAGAAGGATACTACTCAGTCTCAGCACAGAGGAGGTAAGAAGAGAGCTAAGGAGAGTGAACCCCAGGAAGGCTGCTGGCCCAGACAACATTCTGGGTAAGGTGTTAAAGGGTTGTGCTGATCAACTATACATAGTGTTCAAGGAAATATTTAACATCTCTCTTGCCATAGCAAAAGTACCGTCATGCTACAAGGAAACTAACATCGTCTCACTACCTAAAAAAACATTCCCTCCAGCCCTAATGACTACATACCAGTCTCTCTAACACCCACTGTTATGAAATGTTTTGAGCGGCTGATCAAAAAACATCTTTCATCATGCCTACCTCCTAATTTTGGCCCTCTGTAGTTTGTGTACAGAGTTAACCAATCCAGGGCTGATGCCATATCAGTAGCACTACACATCTCCCTTGAGCATTTAGAGGGCAAAGACAACTATGTGAGGATACTGTTCATAGATTTCAGCTCTGCATTTACCAATGCAGATGATAGACAAACTGGCACATTTAGGAATCAGTGAACATCTCTGTAATTGGATTCTGATCTTCCTGATTGAAAGACCGCAAAGGGTGTGTTTAGGTAAGAACACATCAAAGTGCATCATGATTAACATAGGGGTTCCACAGGGATGTGTTCTCAGCCCACTGTTTTTCACTATCCTGATCCACAACTGCTATGCTAAGTCCAACCACTTCATCACATTTGCTGATGACACCACAGTCATGAGGCTCTTCACAAGTGAGGATGAAAGGGCATACAAAGAGGAAGTGACATCTCTGATCAGTTGGTAAGAGGGAAACAACATTGACCTGATTGTAAGCAATACCAAATAGATTATCATCAACTTCAGGAAAAGGAGAAAAAACACACAGTGCTCAGGATCAATGGTGAGAGTGTGGAGAGGTTTAAGAGTACTAATTTTCTGGGTGTTTATATATCAGAGGATCTCTCAGGGGTTGGGAGGGTGGCCTAATGGTTAAGGTGTCTGCCTTACAAACACAAGGTGCAGGGCTTGAGTCTCACAAGGGATAATTGGCTAGGCTTAAAAAATAGCTCACAAGGGCAGTTAGCTTAGTACTAACCTATGAACCTATGAACCTATGGTCGTGAAACACCAGCCAACTGATCAAGAAAGTGCATCAATGCCTCCACTCTTTAAGAAGGCTGAAAAAAGCTAAGCTTCCTCCTCATATTCTCTCCACCTTCTATAGAGGTGCAACAGACAGCATCCTAACTTCACAGTGTGGTTTAGAAGCTGCACAGTTAGAAGAAAGAAAGGTGTTACAAAGAATGGTGAGTTTTGCAGAGAAGGTAACAGGTTCCAGTCTTCCATGTATACAACATCTTTATTCTGCAAGAAGCATCCAAAAGTCCACCAAAATAATACAGGACAACATGCATAGGTTCATAGATTCATAGGTGTGTACTAGGCTAATGGCCCTGGAACCTTTACAAGCCTGGACCATAGGATTACCCTGGCATCGTGCCACCCAACCTTAGTTTCCAGTGCCTCTGTCAAGTAGAGCCACTGGAGTGATCCCTGGGGTGAATTTTCTATTTCCCATTCACTCATCAAGATTTCTCTTGAAGAGGCCCACTGAGGTGCTCTGTTTGACATGTATGGGAAGTCTATTCCATAGCATGGGCAGTCTCTGGGTTATGAACCTGTCCCTCCAGCTTGTTCTGTTGATTGTGGTAATGAGGTTGAGCATCCTGCGTATGGACTGTTTAAGCATCTGGCATCGGGCAAAATATATCACAGCATCTGCTACAGGACTATAAGATTCAGTAACAGTTTCTACCCTACAGTGATTAGACTTCTGAACTCAGACACTTATCCCAAGAGCCTGGACACATAATAAGTATTTTTTTATTTATTAGTGCAATATATACTTACATATATTCCAAGTAAGTGCAATATTTATGTATTATATCCATAGTCAGTATTATTTAACTCACTCAAGTGCAATATTAGACAAATAGCTTAGGCATTTCAATCTGTAATGTATTTTGTATTAATTTAATTAGGGTAGTTAATTTAATTCAGGGGTATTCTTTTTGTATATGAGTGTTGGTAACTGTCTGTGCTCTTTCTTGTGTGTATTGGGAGTAGTATTGTATTTGTTAGTTATGTTTATTCCTGTACTTGTATGTGTTCTTTCACTTTCCTTTGTAATCTCAAGAATTGAGCTGATGCATGACATTTCATTTAGGCTACACATGTGTAGTTTTAAATAACAATAATGTTTACTTTGACTTTGACCTTGACTTTGAAAAATAATTAGAAATTAAATGACCTGGTTTAGGCTATGAAGATTGTATCTTGCATTTCTGATTGCAGCCGGAGATGAAATGTCTGTGAAAACCATGACTAGGAATCCTACTGTATTGTCCTTAGGGGTAAACTAATTGCTACCCTGGAAGGTGGAAGTTTTGAAATGGTTTTATAGCTTCCTGGTGCTATAACACATCTTAGCAAAGCTCTATGTATGTGTGTATGGTAAGACTCATGCACTAGATTCTGTTTTAGTTTATAGTGCGGGGGTAGTGTGGGAACCAGAGTCACATGACCAGATGTATATGATGCCATCCTTTAATCCAGCACTGAAATGATGTCTTAATGTTATCACTCACCCACTTCATCCTGCATTGCTTTATTAAGTAAGTAGGAAACAGTAATTCTTTAGATTACTCAGGAAATACAGTGAGTTTAATTAAGTATTGTTTTCTGTATCTGTGTGAACCTTTCTGTCTGTGTTATTTTTAATATTTCCTGTGACTGAAACTCTGATGTTTATTGTAAATAGGTATTTAGTATTTTCATGTTCTTTTATTATTTATTGTTAAATATATTTAAACTTTTCATTGTGTCTGGTCTTTCAGAGAATATTTTAACCTTTGAGAGTACTTATATTTATTTGGAGACACTGTGGCTGCTCCTGAAAGCCTTGCTGCATTGGCCAAACGCTATCATTTGTATAAGTATTAATTTTACTCAGTATAATTGATTACCATTGTAAGAGCCTTAGAGTAGCTGACTTAGGAGTGTTCTGATGGCAGTACCTACCTTATAGTCTGGGCAGAGGGGTCATAGCTGGTAAATCTGTGCTAGCCTTTCGCAGGTGTGTGTGTGTGTCAGAAAATTAAATCTCAAAGAGTATGTGTGTCAGCTACTTGGAGCAAGACACAAAGCACTGGTTTCTCAGAGAATGTTGTGGAAGACTTGGCTTGGAATACTTGGCTGAGGGCTCTACTCTACAGCTGTATCAGTGGGGAGTCTTATTTGGGGACCTGGAGAGAGAGAGGGAAACCCAGACCCAGGACTGAGTGTGTTCCCTGTGTGCTCTTAAGGGAAATTGTGCTTGGTGCAGAGAGCTACATCTGGAAATACTGTGTGTATCTATGTTTGTTCCAAGTGAATGTCCCTCACTGGTCTCTGTGGCGAGTATTGAGACTCCTTGATCACTGGCCTGTAGGAGGGACTTCACACTTGATATCAGCTCTCATCAAACCAGTCATCAAGTACAATGTATTTTTTAGCTTATACCTGACCAGACACGTGAAACAACTTGAGAGACTGTAAATGTTCCTCACAAAAAGAATGCAAACAGTCAACAAGTCCTATGTGGACTGTCTCAAAGCCCTAGCCCTGTACTTGGTGTCCTATAGGCTTTTGTGCGACACTTCCCCAATCCCACCAAAAAAAGGCATCACAAATACCAATTCTAAGGAAATAAACCTTGCCTGTGATATAAATGGGACATGTTGGAGGGACAGGTATGTGCCGTATAGATTACCCCTTCTCTGGATCAGACCATGGGAAGCAAAGCTCATCCCTAATCCTATTGAAAATTATAATTGCTTTTATAGAAGGCTAAGTGAATGCAGTTCATGTTACTGTTAGTTCATACTGAATAACATAGCTCTAGAATTATTGTCCTAAAACAGCCATACTTTGCTTTGTGCATTATATCCTGTGTTTATTCACTGAAGTATACAGCTGTTATCACTGGACTTAGAGGCTGTATGTTATTGCTCTTAGTCTGTGGTTTTACAGAGCTGATACTGCATGCACTATAATCAATTTTAATTATAATGTATGCAATATAATTAATTTTACTCTCCAGCTCTATTCCTTCCATGCTCTCCACTTCACATTCTTGTAACCTTTCCACTAATTCTGCCTTATTTACCTTTATTTTTCAGTTTGCACAGGTTTCTTTCCTGAGTGACCCCCCACCTGGGATTCACTGCATAAAGCAATTTCTACCTTCTCCACAGAAGCTGGCTATCTTAACTAAGTAAAACCTCTGGGAAGCAAGAACCTGACTCCCTCCAGCTTTTCAGTTGTAATAGGTGAACTACAAGTTAGGTTTTGTAAACTGTTGAGGCTTAATGGTGTATGCACAACAGCAGTGAAGGGATCTAGCCAATTGCCACTAGATTGGGCTATACTACTTTGAATCAGCCTTACACTCACACAGTGTTCCAGTCCCAAGCATTTACTTTTTAATCTGGTAAAGTAATTTCACTCCCTCCTTATTAACTACATTTGCTAGTTTACCCCTAGGATCCAATTAAAATTAGCCTGAACATTGGTGTACAATTAAAAGAATAAAACAAATTAAAGTACAGCCAACAACACTGCTTACATACAATCATACAAACCAAACCAAAAGCCCAAGGTAACTCTCAGAGTCAGTGTTAGCCCTGCTTCACTCGCCCGCTGTGCTCAGCTCGCTCCACTCCCCTCCCTGCCCCTAAATCTCACCCGCCCCCACTAGTGCTAAATTTAAACCAGACTTTGCCACTCCATTGCCACTCCTCTCCTGCTAAATACCAATCAGCACCTCACACATCATTGAGCAACCCTGCCCCCTTAACCCATTTCTCTCATTCTTCCACACCCTGTTAGCACAGTCAGCCATCAAATTTGGCTCGGCCCCTATCAAAATGCAAACAAGCAAAAAAACACTAATTACCCAAATGCCTATACTGTTTCTATTTTACCATCTCACTGCCTATGAACAAACACTTGACTATGGTATTCACTACCCAAATGGTCAAACAGACACCCATGACTTCACACATAACACCAAACACTTTACCTTCCCCTGCACACCGAATATATCACCCTCTATAAAATACCACCCCTGTACAACCACAAAACATAATCCTAAAGACAAAGACTATATAAAGCTTATAAACAAACTCCTAAAGCTCAGAATATCCTGTCACTATAACCTTATAACACATGGAGACATTCATCCCAACCCTGGCCCACCCACACCCAATAACCTCCACTCCCCTACCACAACCCCCACAGTCAAGCTACCCATGAATACTCCCACTAGTTCCCTCCTAGCATTTCACCTAAATATTAGAAGTATTAACAATAGGATTCCCAACCTACATGCCCTCCTAGTAACCCACTCCCCAGACATTATGTGTCTTACGGAAACCTTGCTAAAACCCAGTACTACTGACAATGAGATGCTACCTCCAGGATACAATATTCACCGGTTAGACCATGCTACAAGGAAAGGAGGTGGGATAGCAGTCCTTTACAAAAATACTCTAACCATTAATAGAGACACCATTCAACCTCCCCAATTCAATAATGCGGAACTCCTCATAACCAAGCTAGAGATTAACCAAAACAAATAATTGAACATCGTCTGTGCATACATTCCACCAGGCAACAACCTAAATACCCTAGAAGATCTCCTTTACTGGTTATCCACTACCTATCCCCAAGAAACCATAGTTCTTGGTGATTTTAACACCGACTGGCACCCCTGCTCCTCCGACCCCCCCCCCACTCATATAAACTTATCTGGGTTTAAACAGACCATAACCTCTCCCACTAGGATAAACAAACCAACCAACAAGGAAAGTATTCTAGACTGGATCCTAGTTAATAACCAACCCCAACTGTACACAGCTGGTACTCTCTCTGATGACCTCAGCGACCATTGTCTAACCTATATCGTAAAACATAAGTCAGGAAAACCTCACCAGCCCAAATATAAAACATTTAGAAACAGGAAAAACTTTGGTGCTGCTATATTCCAAAATGAATTAAAAACAGTTGACTGGTCAAAACTAAGAAATCTAACATTAGAGGAGGCCATAGATCTCTTTAACACTAAATTCCTAAGTATCCTTGATTCCCATGCTCCAGCACATACAATAAAAACTAGATCAAATACAGCACCATGGCTCACAAAAGATACCAAAGGTAAAATCAAAACTAGAAACAGAGCCTGGGCCAGCTGGAGAACAGCCAAAGCCCCACATGACCATCTAAAATATCAATTCAGGAATGATACAAAAAAAATCTATTTTACTGGATAAAAAAAAGCTCCTACAAAAACACCACAACAACCCTCAAAAGTTCTGGGCAGGCTTAAATCAACTACTTTGTCCAGGTCACTCCACCACCCTAACCCCAGTAACTACACCCATAGCTCCACAGAGACAATAGCTAGTGCCTTTAATAACTTTTTCACTAAAACAATCCAAGCCCTCGCAAATCAACTAATCCCCTCTAACTTAAACCACATGCCTAATCTACGTAATAATCACCCGGAATTTGGCTTCCAACCAATATCCACTAGTTTTAGCAAAACACTTCTAAAAAATCTAAAACCTACCACCCTCATTGCTGACATCCTCCCTGCAGAGTACCTGCAAATAGCTGCAGATGCCATTGCATATCACATATCTATCCTCATCAACAGAACCTTATCCGAAAATGCTATCCCCTCCCTCTGGAAAATATTTCATGTTATCCCACTCCATAAAGGTGGTAGCTCCTCAGACATAATCAACTATAGACCCATTGCCATTCTTTCACCACTAGCCAAAATAATGGAGAAATGTGTACACAAGCAACTAATGCAAAACCTTTCACAGAATAACTTACTATCTGACTCCCAGCATGGCTTCAGGCCATACCACAGCACCACCTCAACCCTCCTTTCCTTTACTACTCCAATAAACCAAAACAGAAATGACAGTAGGCTAACCTCTGCCCTCTTTCTTGACCTATCAAAAGCCTTTGACATGGTCAACCATGAACTTCTTATTCTTTCACTAAAATCCATTTCCCTCAACAAGCCTGCTGTCCAGTGGTTCCAGTCCTACCTGACTGGTAGACAGCAGGCGGTACTATGGCAGGGAAAACTCTCCAGCCAGTTACCTCTCACACTTGGTGTTCCTCAAGGGTCCATACTAGGTCCACTACTCTTCTCTATTTTTATCAACACCCTACACACTGCTATCCCTAAAGCCACCTGCATCCAATACGCAGATGATTCCACTCTCATCTGCTCAGCCACCGCCCCATCCGACTTGCAAATCTTAACCCAAAATACATTTAACACTATCGAGAACTGGCTCACCAATAAATGCCTACTTCTGAACCCCAATAAAACTAAACTTCTACTCTTCTCTCCCACTAGTAGATCGACCACACTTTCATTCTCTGTCACATCTAACAATGGTACCACTATTTCCCCAGATAATCACACCAAGCTGCTAGGGGTTATCATAGACAATAATCTCAAATTTGACCTACAGGTCAACGAAACCATACAGACCATTAATAAGAAGCTTGGATCACTGTATAGAAACAAGACATTTTTAACCCCCCTGGCTAAGACTGCAATCGCCCGATCATACCTACTCTCTACTCTCTTATATGCCTCGCCTTTACTCTCAAACCTCAACAAATCCGAACTAGGTAAGCTGTCCCATAGCTACAATCATATTGCCAGATTCGCCACTGGCTCCACCTATAGAATCCACCACTGCCAGAACCTTAAACAACTAGAGTGGCTAGAACTGCCCAGCTTAATTCAATTCAATCAACTCTTAATAGCGCACAAAATTTTGTACCACCCTGAGGATACCCCCTCACTTAAAAATATTATTAAGCCATATAGCAATCTAAGATCCCTACGGTCAGCTGATAAACTACTGGTCCAAACCCACAAAGCTAATAACTCTGCTGGTGAATCCCTGTTTGCCAACTTCATTGGCAAAACCTGGAATTCGTTGCCAAACTATATAACCCTACAATCCTCCAAAAGTCTCTTCAAAAAAACCTCAAACAGTATCTCAAAGTGAATTGGCTATGCCCATGTACCAACCCTGATTAAGTTATAAACTAAAAGCATATTCTGCAATTATCATAACTTGTAACTACATCACCAAGCTCTGCTTCCAATCTGATGTCTCTTACTTTTAATTGTCTGTCCATGACAATTGTGAGTCCCTACTAGGGAACACTACTAACCCATTGTATATAATCACTTTGTTTTTATAATTGTTTGCTAACTTCTGTGTAATCTATGTAAGTTTGTCTTTGTGGAGCTTTTCTCCCTGGACCTCCGCTGAAAATGGACATGTATCCAGTCGAACTATCCTGGTAAACAAATGTAAAATAAATAAATAAATTAATATTGAAAAGTAACCTGGACCGGTGGATGGGAAATCTCAAATTCTTTCCTGGTTTGGCAGTTATGTCTCTAATGGACAAGGGCAGCCTGTGAAGGCTAGATGTGTAAAAGCCTATATCAAATCAAAACCATATAGAAACTTGTAGCAGGTTTTGGAAAACTATTATCACAACAAGGAAAACTATTACTAATTCATATAAAATTATAAATTAATTCAAATACCAGAAAGACCTCCTCTTCTCTAACTACTGGAGAAAAATTAAACCATCCATAGATGATCAGCAGATAAGCCAGGCAATCAATCTAGCACTGAAGATTATACCCCTCAAAAAGATAGCATACACTCAGCTCATGATCAATAATAATGCTTATCTTACACCTGCAATCCTACACAAATTTAACACATCAAAAGAAGCTTTCTGCCCACACTGTAAGGACCAGATAGCTGACTTAATCCATGTATTTTGGAGCTGTAAATGTGTCTATAAACTCTGGAACTCTCTCAAGGTACAATTACAAAAAACAGGTTATCAAACATCAACATTAACTTGGGAATTCACTCTATTACACATTCTCCCACCCAACTTATCAAGACAACAAGCAAATACACTTTTAACAATTTTCCTACTAATGAAACTGTATATAGCTTTTAAATGGCTAGATACAATAAATATCTCTTGGGAGGGTTTTAAACAAGTAGCCATACAACACCTTTTAGCTAATAAAATAGTAATAGATAAAAGAAACAAAAACATGAAATCCAGAGAAATTTGGGAACAAACCTTTAATATCATATTAGCATAATTCATCACACAGCAACTTAGAAATACACTATAATAGAACCAAAGAACACATACAAGTTCAGATATTAAATAATAACTTGGATATTACGAATGTATATACTGTCTATATAACTGTGGAATTAACAGTGAAAGCATCTATGTACATAGTGTAAATAGATATGTTGTACGACCTATATCCTGTGGTATTTGACATCAATGTATAACATATATATACGGTCATGTTGTAAGATGGTTTTTATTTGTGACATTTATTAATGTAGAAATAAAAATAAAAATTATTGAAAAAAAAAAAACATAAATTTCCTTGGGACATTGATACATGATACATGCCAGCAATATTTTGGTAAATTTGGATAAGCTTGGCTAAGCTTAAAATGGCTTTTAGACCGATAACCTAGTAACTACCTATGAGCCTATGAATCTATGAATAAAATATGAGTCCATTGTAGAATAAATATACATGACATGCATATGTACAGACAATTTGGAGGATCAGCATTTCATTTACTGATGTCCTTGGATAAAACTGGACCACCTGAGTAAACCATGTGCTTGCCATGAAATTCTTATAAATTCTTCTCGGAAACAGTTTGTGAAAGCTAAAAATATAAATAGAAAATCTACTGCTTTCATATTTATTGTTGCTTTTGGTGCGACATAAATATGGTTTCTTTCTATAGTGATTTTGTTAATATTTGAAATGTCTAGATCACTGTAAAGGTTTAGGCATTTTTTTCTGTCTCACTCTCTCTTTCTTTGTTTATATAAGGTAAATCAATGTTCTCACCAATACCCAATATTCCAGCATTTTACCTTATTATTCTTCTTCAAAAATCATTTTGTTTGTAATCCATGGAAACATATTAAGTTCAATATTATTTTTGTTTTAAGTCTTGTATTTCAGATTCTACATGTGTAATTGTGTCTGTTTAGAAATGTTATTTTACTGCTGTCTTTCTGATGTTACTAGCCTCCATAACATGATTAATCTTCATATCAATACAGCTACATTTTAACAAGATAGTTTGCCTTAAAAAGGATCAGGGAAGTCAGGTTCCTTGTATCTTTGGTAGCATCAGAAGTAATTTTTTTTGTCTACAAGCATCTTTGTAAATCCTGCATATTTTGCTGGCTCGAATTTTGTGAGATGGCATGCAAAGACATAAAACATGCATATTTTATTTTTTCTGTTTAGATAATCTATACTCCCAGTAGTCATCCATTGCTGGAGTTATTTGCTTGCTGAGCATTGATGCATTTTTTTTTTTTACATTTATAAACAAATTATTGAGTACAATGCCCCCTTTGGCATGTACCTCACAAGGCACTTGCGGCAGCTGGAAGGACCGCAAAGGCTCCTGACCAGAAGAATCCAGGGACTCCAGCATCTGTCCTATGTGGGCAGGTTGAAGTCCCTCTCACTCTACTCAGTCTCATACAGACTACTCAGAGGAGACCTCTGTCTGGCTTTTAGGGCCATCTCAGACCCTGCCCTATTGGAAATATGCATATCTGCAAATCCAACACCACACATGTAATGCGTACTAGAGACCTAAACCTAGCCTGCGACATTAATAGCACCTGCTGGTGGGATAGATTTGTGGGCCAGAGACTCCCCCATCTATGGAGCAGACTCCCTCTTCATGTGAAGCAGAACACCTCTCTGTCCTTGTTGATGCGTAACCTGGATGATTGGATGGGAAATAGAAAATTTACCCCTGGGATCCCACTTGCATCCCTGCTTGGGTGGGGGCAGGTGCTGACTTTGGGAATATGTGATAATTCTTGGTAGGCTTGAAAGGGCCTCATGGCCATTAGCCTAGAAACATCCTATTATCCTATGAACAGCATCATAATGTTGCCATGTGTTCAGCTGCGGTGGAAAAAGTAAACTACTACTTATTTCAGACTGAAACATGAATGTACCTTCTTTCCCAGGCTTAGTTAATTGCATCAAGAGACACTGGCATCATGCAGCTTCTATCAAGATGTAATAGAACTCATGTTTTCTTGGGAATTTATGCATATTTCTTATGATTTATTACACTATGAATATTTTCAGTTATTTTAATACATTTTAGGTGCAGGATTTTAATGAGTTTCATAGCTTTGACAAATTTTAAGTTCCTAGCTATAGGTCCCAAAACTAAACAGAACTGTACAGAAGCACTGTGTGACTTTTGTTGTTACTTGTTGTTCTGTATAATAAGAGGTCTGATCATTCATATAATGGTTAGTATACAGATAACTATGACATAGACTGCATTTCATATTTGGGGCTTCAATTTTTAGAGCACAGCTCTAGCAGGTGTTAAACTAATGGCTCTTCCTCTGTGTAGCACCTTACTACTTGGTAGGCTGGTTTCTGCATTTATGCATGTTTTACAGTAGAAATGTTGCCTCATTTGATGGAATGATGAGCAGAAATTATGTAACTGCACTGCTTTCTGAAGAAACAACATTTCTTGGGATTACATTCATTTATATACTTACAACCTGTATATTTTTGATCTCCACTACAATGATATACTCTGTGCTGTGGATTACCTCTGCTAAGTATGTGTTTATAGCCATTTCTGATTTTCAATATTTTCACACTAATTTTTTCATACAGTTTTTCTCATTACTGACTCTCAGGAATTAAATTAGCAATAATTTTCATGTCCTGTTTGAAAGGTAGTTTTTTTTGGGAATTAAATGTCACCTTTCAATTTGTCAAAACAAATCGTGGCCAGCATATAAAGATGACAGTTGTCTCCATAATTACATATTCTGTAGAAATGTCTACAATGGAGGTTCCAACTCATACAATGTAAAGCTGTCTCAGGTCGCAAGCTGTATTCATGAAGTGTTGAAATACTTCAGGTTACAAGCTCGAATTATAGTTATAATTCTAGGTCCTTAACTTATTTTGGAGGGGAGGGGAGTTGGGAGATGCAACTTAAATTGTGCTTGTCTTATAAAGCTGTCTCATAAATCAGTGTTACTGATATTCAACCATTATGCAGACCTTAAGTTTGCACTACATCTGTAGAATAATAATTTCTGACAGGATTTCTTAATCTGACTACTATAAATTAAATAAAATTTGATAATAAAAATTGTAGGAACAAGATGTTGTAAATGAAAAAAATTCTAATACTGGACTGAATGCTATTTTGAGATACGTTAAAACTATATCTCATTAAACAGAAATGTAGTAAAAACAAACTGCATTGATCCATAAAGGATGGAAGGAAGGCATGTTTGCTCTCTGCCTGTGCTCACAAGGGGAGCTTGATTTTTTTGGCTTCAAAGGGGTATTAGTGAATGCTGCACCATACTCTATTCTAAAATATATATTTGGAGCATAGCACACAGATTCTGGTAAAAGCCAATAATTATGGAGGACAAAGGCTAGAAATCAGTGACAGATTTTAAATATTGTGCTTCTGGGGGTTAGAAAGATGCTAGAATACCATGTTTTGTATTAGGATATGAAGCCTGAATCTCAAATCTTCTGTCATTATTTAGTGACTTAAATTCTCAACAATTTGCCAGAAAAAGCACAAAGTGACCAAAATATGAGGCAAAAAGCAGGATATTCTGTGAAATTCTGGACAGTTGCTAGGTATGATTTGCAGCACTGCTATGACCTTAGGAACAATATCAGTAATGATGCATTGCATATCAGGGATAAAAGTAGTGATCACCATTTTAAATTCATGGTCATAGCTGTCCTCAAAGATGAGAGGGGTGGGAATATTCACAATAAGCTGTTTTTTTTCTTGAGACTAAGTGGTAAGACATTGTTCCAACTAATGACTCGCCAGGAAATGCATGAAGTTTTCAATTACATTTGTTTTAAAAAAAGTAACCAGTTAAGTTGTTGAATTAATTAATCTGATTTTCTGAATAATATTGATTTTTATGGCTGTTATTAATTGTTGGGATTAATAGTCTTGATTTCATACCCTTGAAGAAGCAGTTTCAATGTTTGTTTGTGAAGCATGCACTGGGAATTTTACTTGAATAAATTACTTAGATATACATTTAATATTCATGTTTTGTTTTTCATGCTGTGGAACTTTTGAATTTGGAAACAATTAGCAAAAGTCATTATGTCGAATAGTGTGGTAAGCAGCAAAATGCAGAAAGGGGGCAATTCAGAGACACAAGTAACACAACTATGCTAGCAGAGAGAAGGAGTGGTAGAAAGAGTACGCAACAATTGTATAATGGCATGCAAAATGGGGGCAACCAGGTAATGACAGACATTACATATAAAATGATGAAAGTGAATATGGTGGACTGATATAGAAACCTATTAAGTTAGCATAAAGAGGTGTAGCAACTATCTGCTTTGAATGCCTGTATTTTCCAGTGTACAGGAACACCACTCACATTGTATTGCTAGATGTAGAAGCAGCATTAGCAGAGCAAGGTATATTATTAGCCACCTTCTGGGCCAGTATGCATAATACTGCAAGTGGTCATCCAACACATAACAAATGGGCCCATCAGTGACTAGCATAACATTACCTGCATGATCAGAACATTGTTGACTAATATGGTTTGTACAAAGCCAACCTCTCAACTGTCCCCATTTTAGGGGAACATTCCTATTGGCAGGCCTGATTTGCCCCTGCACAGGGTATTCCTATTTTTGGAGATATACCCCTATTTTCAGATTTGTTTTATCCCTTCATACAATTTTCTGAATTTTTGTCATTGAGTGTGATTTTTGAAGCTGTCTAATACACAGAAAACCAGACTACATGCCCAATGTGATATAGGCAGCAATAATTAAAAAAAAAACAAAAAAACAAAAGAGAGAGAACACATATCTTACATCTTTATTTTTTTTTCTGAAGCAAAAATAAATGCACTTGTGTAGTAGAATTTTGCAATACAGTTCATTAAAGTCTACATATTTTCCACTGTCTCCTCGATAATGTGCATATTTTTAAACACGTGTTTCTGAGTAGTATCCCATTTCCTTCTGGAAGCTAGAAGAGTTATGTGTTATTTCGTATTCAAATTTTTTGCAAATTAGACGTCCATATTCTTATCTGGATGTATCTACTTTTCCAAGGACCTGTCTGCTGTCAGTTTGCCTGTATGGAAATACACTCTGATATTCAATATATAATGATTGTCTAGCTGATCATCATAATGCGGTCTCTCGCAAAATGGTGTCTGTGTGTTTTTGACAAACTAAAATGGGTCACAAAGCATAATAAACATGCTGACTTGGTGATTTAGTATGGTTGTCTCTGGACTGAGCCTATAATACAATGGTCCATGCTTGTTCCTGTGATGGGACTTTACATAGAGTGTGAATCCATGAGAAGCCTGGGCACACTGCTGTCACTTTTTTGTCAATGGACATCAAACTGCATGTTGGTGCACATAAAAAGGAGACTGCCATGTGTAGCCATATGCCCTGGTTACCAAGTCTGACTGGAATATGACAAAGTGCATGGCCATGTCCTCAGCAGGCACAGACTCTAGCAGGGATCCAGCCCTGTGCAGCAATGAGTATAACATCTTTCCTCACCTGCTGCCCAGAGGCCATCAGGAGTGCCTAATGAAGGACTATGATGGCTTCTTTTACAAAGATGGCTGGCATGAGCTTGCAAGGGTGATGAGTGATGCAACTAATATCACCTTCTCTAGCAAACAATGCAGGCACAGATACAGTGACCTGAAAAGGTGCCACACATACCTTGTCCATCAGTGAGAATAAGAGGTTAGGGAGGGAGAGCCACTTTCTGAGCCACCTCCTTACTCTAAGCAATGTGGTTTTGCATTGGCATTACGCAGTAGTCCTAGCATAAATAGATGTAATTAGCTTCTGCTGCCAGGGATATGTTGAGCTTATCACTGTTTCTTTTATGTTTTCTGTCACAACATGTGATTGAAGATGCTATCCATGCGTGATGGGACAAGCTCTCAGAGTTGTGGTGTAAATGTAATGTTTTGTTGAGAATAATGTAATGTTTTAATAAATCGAGCAACACATACTGAATAAATTGCATTTGTGTGTCTTTTTTCTGTTTTTCTCTATTTCGTTTTTCTGCAGGATTAGCCATCCATGCTGTAGGCAGAGATGAAGTGGTGTCTATCATGTTCTGCACTGGCCAGAACAACTACCAGGCCAGCTTCTGTGCAAGTTGATGAAAGTGGGTCTATATTGCAACATCGAATGCTTAAAACAGCAAACGATGTTACATCAACACATTTTCAGCGAAAGCTGAAAATGTCAAATCCTCAGAACAGCGATTTTATTCCTAGGGAAAGAAATCACTGTTCTAACCCATGCAAAAAAAAAACATTACACACTTCCAAACACATACACACATACCCAATCCTAATTATACCCCCCCAAAAAACAGTTAACAACTAAATACACATATGCACATAACCCAAACATACGTTTAACGAAAAAAAAACAGTAAACATTTTAAACCATATGCACTTACCTTCACCTGCACCCTAACCCTAAGGTCAGCAACTCTCGCACATTTACATAAACAGCTCCAAACATATACACACTTACCTTAACCCTAATTCTACCCCCCTAAACAAAAGTAAACAACTGAGAACACATACACATGTAACTCAACCATACATTTAACACAAAATATAAAACACTAAACACTTTCATACATATGGACTTACCTTAACCCGCACCCTAATCCTAAGGTCAGTAACTGTTGCACAATCATGCTCGGGAGCTATACCAGACAAGGGACCACACTACACTTCAGAACATGGCAAAACAACGAAGCGGTCAAGCGACTTCTTTCCCAGGGAAAGTATTCACTGAACAGCCGCTTCGCTGTTTTGCCTGTTCGCTCTACATGTGTCGACAAAAACGCATTCGGCATAATGTGTTTTCATTGTACTCATAGGAACCCAATGAAAGTTACCCTATGTAAGGTGACCTGGAAGGCTCGCTGCTGCCTTTCATGGTTGCCTCAAAGGAGCAGTTGAAATCTGTTCATCTGAAAATGGTTAAGTAGGTATCCTTCTGGGTGACCAAGCAAGAAATGTAATGGATGCTGAAGACTGAGGTGGGTCAGTGACTAGCTGCCCCCATTGACAGCCTAGAGTGGCTCCTCGTGATGCTTACAGAGTCATGCAACCCTGACTATTTGGCCACTGGAAAAAGATGCCACACATGATATCAATAATAGAGGTGATTCACTTCTAGGTGGGTTCAACTCTGAGCTGTTTTGTCAGGCCTTCCTTGTCCTTTCAATAAAAAGGCATCCACAACTACAAAATGTATACCATTCCCCCAACCATTGCCCATCGGTATGTTCATTTGCTATTCCCCAGTTCTAATGGTCCTATCTGCTCAGTTCCTCTCCAAGAATATGATAAAATATGTTAGCACTTTCTTGTAGTGCCCTTGTATGTGCTGCCTGCTGTACCCGTTCAGCAGAGGTGGGGCACTTTGATGTGCATGCGAATGTGTATAACATTGAGCACTCCACATACATATCACTTTCTCCTTGGTCACATGATAGCTCACATCATGGCCAGTCCAGTTGAATAGTTACTGTCATTATTCTAGTTGATAAAATTCATTATGCAGTACTGTCCATTTAATAACCATGCTATGGCTGCAGTCATGCATGCTTTCTCCCCATTGGGCCATATCACACTAACTTCATTGCTCTATTTAATGCTATACATCCTAAATCTACAAAACCATCCAAGCAATACTTAAAATGGCAAACACAAACTCAAATTCCACTCCCACTCAAGCCCAAATATACAACAAGAGGCTAACAGGTTGGCAACTTACTCTTCTAATAACCCTAATTTCCCTTGCTCACATCACTTCTTACCAAGCAAAAATACATCCACCACTTCCAAACTATCTCACCTCCAGCCCTTGTGCACCTAAACTAGAATGTATTAACATTAACATTTCCTCCTCAGTCAACACTACAACCATAAATTACATGCACTACTCCATCATTCAACATCCCAACATCACAAAACCATCTCTAAAATTGAATACACACATACTATCTGTCACAAAGAGCTTAGCAAATCTAGTAAACAAACTAACACTAAGTGGAGATATACACCCAAACCCAGGCCCCACCACAAATCTAAACTCAAACACATACCATTCCAGAAACCACAAGCAACTAACAACCATTCCCCAAAGAAATATAGGAGATATATTTCTCCTACACCTGAAAATCAGAAATATCACCAATGAAATCCAAGACCTGCATGCTAACATCTCTCTATATGCACCTGATATCTTAGTGATTACAGAAACCTGGCTGAAACCTCATATCACTAATAATGAAATTCTCTCTCCAGGATACAACATTATTCGACAGGGCAGAATGGCAAAAAAAGGTGGAGGTATAGCAACATTCTATACGATTCATCTTTCTCTAATAGCCATAGATCTAGTTACCCAAAACTTCAGTAAAGCTGAAATTCTATATTGTAAACTCACCATAAATTCTAAAAAAACATAATTGGCATCTATATTCCCCCAGGATACATTATCACTACCTTGGAAAATATCCTAGACCCCATTTCTAATACATTACCCCAGGAAACAATTATAGTAGGAGATCTTAACATTGATGGGACAAGCTGCAATGCTCAAAACCCCATTAATTATATAATCCTTCATGGATTTACCCAACTCATTCACAGTCCCACCAGGATAGACAAAACTTTAAACAAGCACTCCATTCTAAACTGGATACTCACAAATAGATCAGACCACTGTCCTCACTCGGGCTGACCCCAGACAGTCTTAGTGACAATCTCCCAACCTACCCACTAAGGCAATGGCTTAACCCCACCAAACTAACACTATATTGGCACATAAACAAAAAAAACATAAACCTTGACCACTTCCTCTATATCCTTAAACACTGCAACTGGTCCCATCTTAAAGTACTGCCCCTAGATGATGCCATTAATTACTTCACTAGCACCTTCCTATCTATCCTAGATGAACAAGCCCCACCCAGGACCATTAGAGTTAAATTAAACTTTGCCCCATGGTTAAGCAAAGAGATCAGGTCAAACCAACCAAACTGACAAAATCCCTAGGAACCAGGGAAAAAAACAAAAAAATCTAAAAACCACTGGCAGCACAAGGACAGACTGGGTAAAAAGATGTTCTTAGTGAAGTACAAAGTTTACTCAATGCTTTCGTCACCAGACTTCTTCAGTAAACTAAATACATGTCATAAAACCAACAATATAAATAGTTTAAGAGAACCAGTAATAACTGAATTTCTACTAAGCAATAATGCAATTAACCAATCAAAAATTTAAAACCATTAAAACTATTAAATAGTCAACTTCCTATCTAGTAAGAAACACGTAATATTAATTACATCATTTAAACCAGGGGGGCTATCTGCGGCTAACTGAATTTGCCACTCTGTCTCTTTTCTCTCTATTAAATTTTTAAGGCTGCCACTTCTCTTAGCTTGGCAAATACATTCCAGTATAGTAAAAGTAAATTTTTTATATGCACCACATTTAACTGAGTGTATAAACAGAACATTATTTTCATCCCTTGTCTTTAGTGCATAATTATGTCCTTTTATTCTCTTACTAAGATAGCTGGTAGTCATATCAACATAAAATTCTGGACAACCAGAACATAAAGCAATCTATTTACTATAACAGGAAAATCTACCAGGAATTTTTAATATTATATGGTATATGACTGAATGGTAAATATGACCCTTGTGGTCTAAATGGTGTCATTAATATTGTGTTTCTTACTAGATAGGAAGTTGATTATTTAACAGTTTTAATGGTTTTAATTTTTTTATTGGTTAATTGAATTATTGTTTAATAGGAATTCCGTTATTACTGGTTCTTTTAAACTATTTATATTGTTTTTTGGCATGTATTTACTTTTCTTAACAAGTCTGGTGACAAAAGCATTGATTAAACTGTGTACTACAATAAGAATGCCTTTTTATTCAGTTCATCCTTGTGCTGCAATGTTTTTTAGTTTTTTTTAAACAGATCAGGTCACTGCTAAAAGCAAGGGATAAAGCATAGGTATACTGGCAAAAAACATCCCAAGTTACAAGTCAATTCTACTGTGAACTAAGAAACAAAGCTAAAAAGCAAACAGAACAGGATAAAATAAACTATCCCTGGGATTCATTAAACTCCGTGCAGGAATAGTGCTATTCCTGCATGGAGTGGATTGTGCCAGTGCAGCACAGTAGTGCTCCTTGCACATTCATGAAGGTGTGCTGCTGGATAACCTGCACGTGCATGATCCGTGAATGAGTCCAGGTGGCGAATAATATATATTTGTTAACCAGGGTAGTGTAGCAGGTCCAAATGTGAGGTGTAAGTGTAGTACAGATGTGAAACCCCCATATAAACACAAGTGTCCCATACAGTATAGGCACAAAAGAATATAATATAATGAAAGCACATAGGGGGATGTTATGGAAGAGAAACTTACATATCATAAGATATCATTAAGAAGGAATAAACCTCACAATCCCGATAGTCCATAAAATGAAAGCTGAACAACACTAAATTATGCTCAGCTATGCTTAGCCAGAATGACCATTGCTTAAATGTGCATGCTTAGCAATAATAAGCGTAGCTAAGAGGATTTGCACACTGGTAAGCAGTGCTTAGCATCTACCCCTTTAAGCAATGCTTATCTGTGCAAAGCAGGTTTGCCCGTCACTTAGCTTAAGTTGTATGAATAATCTCACCCACAAATATGTGAGTATGTGTAGAAACAGTCAGGTATTGTTAACAGAAATGTCTTACACAGGTCCACCAGGTAAGAAAAGGTATAAACGAGTTGTAAGAAGGCTATAATTATACACTGTGTACAACACCCACTCTCCAACCCCAAGGCTGCAAATGACAGGAAGATAAGTACATACACAAAGTAGTCTCCTCCAAGAAATGTCTCTCAAGTGTCACAATGTCACAGCTAGCGATCACTGCTGCCAGCATCCAGGGTGACCGATAGAAATAAAGGTGGAGTATGGCAGTAGCATACATACACACACACACACACACACACTCACACAAACACACACACTATGAGTGCACTTATGTAACCTTGACTATGTGAATATGGGTAGAAACAGTCAGGTAGCATTTACAGTAATTTCCTCCACAGGTCTGCCAGGTAAGAAAAGGTATAAATGAGCTGTAAGAAGGCTGTAATTATACACTGTGTACAAACATACCACTGCCAACCCAAGACCATAGATCGATGTAAAGTGAGGTAATACCTGGAGAGTAATGATTAGAGCAATGATGATTAAAGTTGTGAGCAACTGAAGCCTATACAGTTGTCAATTGATATCTCTCTCCCTCCCACCCTATCTACACCAGTAATCTAAACACATAAATCAACGGATATGTTTTTCACAAAATCTACTGTTGAGACTTGTGTCATATTGTTCTACAAATATTTAAATGTTTGATTATTGTTTCCTGTTCAAATACTATCATTGGTGGCCTGTTGCTGTTAATGTAACCTGCATGCCATTATAATGTCCACTGTGGTTCCATATATGCATGTGTTCTGTTTGCTATGCAACTGTTTCATATCTGCTGTTTTGGGTTAATGGAAACACCCATGCATGCTGTTATAACTAACCCTGGAATGTGTTGCTCATGACTAACCAACATATGTTGTAAAACCTCAACGCCATAGCACGTCTGGGAAGGCCAATCACAGTGGGTCCACCTTTCCTGCCTCAACTGGCCATGGCACCATGCCCCAGCACATCTGGGACCCAACTCAGGACCTCCTTGTCCACTTGTCCTGCACCACCTTTGGGTGGAACCTCTTCAGAAAATGGGGCCCATCCCCCCTCGGGAGCAGGCGTGGACAGGACAATGTCACCCATCATCAGGTCCGGGGATTGGTGCGTAGTGAGCTTTGAAAGGAGTTCAGAGATCAGTTACATCAGCTTGAGGGCCCCATGGCACATCATGAGGGTCAGCCTGCCCATCCTGCTCAGCCCCCAGCACAGCCACATTTGGGGCTGTGATGGTGCAGTGGTGAATGCCCATGGGTAGGGACCTCAGTTCCACTGTATCCATTTGGGGGCTTGTGGACATCCGATTCCCATCCACCCTCCCCATCCATGGTGTTTACCCCCCACAAGTCTCATATACCACCCCTGTCTGCTCTCCAGTCTGTCTTCTCTGTCTTGCTACCCAACCTACCTCTCCAAATATAGCTATATCCTTCCCCAACATTCCACTCTCACCTTATAAAAAAAAAAAAAAAAAAAAAAAGGGCAATTTGTTCCCAGAAAAAAATGTCACCCCAAACATAGCTGTGCATTTCGCACACGTGTCCACTGGCCACATGTAATCTGTTCTAATTGGCTTAATAATACATTACTGTTGTCCTCACCCCTCTCTCAGGTGTTTGAGCATCCAAACTCACCTCCAAATACTGTACAAATGCACAGCTGTTACTGCATCAGAAATGGACAGCTAAGGACCTGCCCTACACCGGTCCTGCACATCCCTAGCTATCTTTCATACTGTTTTTCCCTCTGTGTGCCCCCATTTTCACCACTTTCCTATCACCCCTTTTATCTTTTCTGTTAAAGAAATTAGTGTGGGGGTAAGTGGGAGCAAAAGGCAGTAAGCAAGTTTGCACAATGCTAAGTGATGCCTACACAGATTAAGCAGTTTCCCATTTAACCGTGTGTTGGCATCACATACCATCACCAAAACCCATGCAAACCTGCTTAAAACTGCTTTAATCACCATGTCTCCATCAGCCACCGCTCTGCCTAGCAACAAAGTAATCAGCCCTGCCAAGTCTTAAACCCAGGACCCTGTACACCATACTCAGAGCAATTCACCACTACACCATCTAAGCTGTAATAATAAATACTGTTTTTTCAAATATATCATTCAGTACAGGTATAGAATAGTAGGGAACAAACACTGTAGAATCAGTCATGTTTAGTATATATAAATATACACATATAGATGTGTATGGCGATAGATACATTTTAAAAAGTATATACAGCAGATGTATGGAGCTGTACATATAAAACAAATACATTTAGAATATATACATATATATATATATATATATATATATATGCCCATAACATGTAGTGGAGTCATACCCAGCACCATACCTCTACACCTCTTAGTGCAATAACGCTGGACTAAGGCTGTCAAAATGGGGGGGACAATGGTCCAAGAACAAGGACATAATGTACGTACTGCAGTTATAAATGTAGAATGTTGCTACAGTAAGAGGGTTCATGTCAGCATGCATGTTCAGAAGGATGTGAGCTCTGAAACTGAAATATATGTCATCATTTACTGACAGAAATCCTCACATCATCACAGCGATTTACCACAGAAATGAAAATAATGATTCTGTGGAACAGAACATACATATGAGCAATAATCCTGGACAGGCAGAAACAATCTGGTCGGTCATGTGGTATGTTCAGAACCCCTTAGTGCAACAAATCTGGGCCAAGCCTGACCAAGGGGGGGGGTGAAGCCATGAAACTGGGACTATATCCCAAATACTGCAGTAGATCAGGTGACACAACTGATGCAGTAACACCCTCCTATCTGTTGTACCATATATTGACTGGACTAGCCCAAGTCCAAAACCAAATTACTCCCCACTACTCACTGACATAAATCTTCTCATCATCCCACTGATGTGTCAGACATATACAACATGTATTGGGGGCCAGGCAACAATACATCTGATAAATATCAGGACATAACATCTCAGTAGGTAAACTACACTGAGCTGCTAGGCATGTCACCAAGTACTGTCTACACTACAGGCAGAATGACACAACTCAAACCCAATTTTGCTATGGGGGAATGCACATGTAATTGCAAATATATCAGGCACTGCAAGGATGTAACAGCACTGACCAATAGACACCAGCATGAATGTGCATACCCAGAACCAATCTCACCATGTTCAAAGTGACATACTGGTAAGCTACAGGAACAGTAGAGTATATGGACTGTGTGAACAAAATCATCAGCATGTATGCCTACACTACCCCTATATATACTGGCCCAATTGGCAGTGCAATCTGACACATGACTGTGGTATGGGACATGTGTCAGTCTGCCCCTACAAACATATACAGCTGATAGAGCACCAGAAGCTGGAGCAACATCCAAAGTCAGATAGAAAAGGACCCTCAACACTTACAGCTACCCCCTTCCCTACACAGGCCAAATAACACATTCACAATACACTGCTACACAGTCCTGACAGTCTGTTAACAATTGCCAGAAATACACAGTCCTCTCAACTGCATAGAGTCCCACAGAACATCCAGGCTTCATCCTCATATATAAGGCCGTCTACATATAACATGTCTGGCAGTCTGATACGTCACTGGGATGATATCTAGAATGAACTCACTATATAATGATATAGAACACCTATACACCTCTTACAGCATGATATCTGGACAAAGCCTGACATACTTGGGGGCAGAGGTCCAAACACAGGGTCATTATCGACATATTGCTGACATAAACTGAGAAATTTATTGCTGTAACAGGGTTATTGTAACATATCTGTTCTGAGGGGTATGAGGTCAGAAACACACTTTGATGTTACCATTTACTGACTTCAGTCCTCAGAGTATGCTACTGAATTTCCAAGACCAAATAATGCGTGAGTAACACACCAAATATAAGAGTTCAAACTCTGGCCAGTCTGTGGATAACCCTACAGTTGAGAGTTATGTCAACTTCATAGTACTATCAGACTTAAATTCATGGAGAGCAGCCATATCCACACAAAGCCTGTCAAACTAGCATTACTTCAACTGTATAACAGCAATACAAACATTCTGTCCCTATGTCTGGAACATTCTCCCCCAGTTTTTTGGGTTGTCTCCAAATTGTTTGTTGTAAGAGGTATTCCCATCTACACTCTGTGATACTGTTCATCACACACCTCAATGAAGTACTCCTCCCAGGCAAGGAAAAGGGGCAATGCTCACATGAAGTACTCAGTTATAGGTATGGGAATGATACCACAGCTTTTCCACATGCAATTAGCAACTGGGGGACTCCAATTGCTGCACAGGCCATCTGCTGCTCATGAGCATTACCGATCAAAGGCAATATGCTGCCTATACAAAACAGATGTATATCCTACATAGACATAGAACACAGATAAGGGCCCTGAGTCACCCCAAGAAAGGATGGCTCACATATGATCACTACTGGAGTATGTGTGTTGTACAATACTGACTGTGACACTGCTAGGCCATACCTAGTGCAAATCATAACATCAGTAACTGCTACATCCAGCTCTGACTTGTGTCTCTTTTTTCAGTGCTAATGTCTCTTACCCATATAACATAGCTGGTCTCACTACCCTCTTGTAGAACTTCCTTATCACTCTTTATGGTACTTGCTTGTCACAAATCACACATTACACTCTTTCCCATCACCCACATCCTGCCCATACTCACATCTTCAAATCTCCCTCACACTCACCATCACTCTAAACTGTTGTTCCCAAGTATTTATACCTATCCACCTTTGAAAACTGTACCCCCTGCATCCTCACCATTCCTCCATCCTCCCTCCCATTCACACACACATATATTCCATCTTAGTCCTGCTGACCATCATTCTTCCCCTTTCTAAACCATACTTCCACCTCTCCAGGGTCTCCTCAACCTGTTCCTACTCTCACTACAGACCACAATGTTATCTGCAAACAGCACAGTCTAGGGGGACTCTTGTCTGATCATATCTGTTAACCTGTCCATCACCAATGCAAATAAGAAAGGGCTCATAGCTGATCCCTGATGTACTCCCACCTCCATCTTAAACACACCTGTTACTCCCAATGCAGAACTCACTGCTGTCACACTAGCCTTGTAAATATCCTGTAGCATTCTTACGGATTCCTCCGGCACTCCTGATCCCCTCATATAATGCCACAACTCCTCTCTAGGCATCCTGTCATATGCTGTCTCTAAGTCCACAAAGACACAACACAGCTATGACCGACCTTCTGTGCATGTCCCCATCAACAATCTCAGAGCAAACATCGCATCTGTACTGCTCTATCCTGGCATGAAACCATGCTGCTGATCAGTAATCCTCACCTCCCTTCTTAACCTAGCTTCCACCACCCTTTACCATTACCTCATGCTGTGACTAATATGTGTTATCCCTTTGTAGTTACTACAGCTCTGCACACCACCCTTATTCTCATAGTCAATACCCAAACACATTTTATCCACTCCTCACGCATCCTCTCACTTTCCTAGATTACAGTAAACAATCCGGTTAAAAAGACCACTGCCATTTGTCCTAAACACATCCATGCTTCCACAGGTATATCATCTGGACCAATATCCTTTCTATTCTTAAACCTCTTCATAGCTATCCTTACTTCCCCTTGTTAATCTGTTGCACATCCTGATTCACCATACCCACATCATCCAGCCTTCTCAAACTCTCATTCTCTTCATTCAACAGCCCATCAAAGTACTGTTTCCACCTGTCTGACACACTCTCCTTGCTAGTGAGTTCACTTCCACCATTATCCTTTCTCAACCTTATCTGCTGCACATCTTTCCTAGCTATATGCCTCTGTCAACCCAATTGGGACAGGTCCTGTTTCCATCCTTGGTGTCCAGCCTCACATACAACCCTTCAGATGCTACATCCTCAGCCTTTGCCAACACTCTCTTTGCCATGCACACCATCTCCCTATACACCTGTCTACTTTCTTCATCTATAGACCACAACGTAAACAGCTCACAGTTGAACAAATACCACACAGAACCGACCAGTGAAAAAATTGTTCATTTTTTTTTAAAAATACATGTTAAATCTCTCTCTAGCGCCTTGGCTGTAAACAGCCTTTAACAGAGTACAATCACATAAGTAAAAACACAGCTTTTTATACTTTTTGCATTAAATGAACTACTTCATTAATAAAACCAATTAATCAATTAACAATTACTGAAATTCCATTATACCAAGCACTTCCAAGTGCATTCTTGATTTAAGTATCTAGGGCACATAGTATCAAACTTTACAATTAACATTGTTTCTTTCTTTCTTAATACATTTTTTATATGTTGCTCTACCATTAATTCATTAGTTTCTACTTTTTCCAAAATAGTTTATTGTAACCCCTCCAGGTTACTGCTATGAAATTCTTTAAAATGAACTGCCACTGGACTAGTTGATTTACTTTTTCTTATATCTCTTATGTGTTCTTTGAGTCTGCATGAAAACTGCCATTTACTTTCCCCATCATAACATTTTTTACATGGACATTTTAAGCAATATATAATTTTCTCTGTGTTGCAACCATAAATGCCTCTAACTTGGAACTTTTTCCATTAATATCTGTGAATTCTTTTACTATGAACTCACATATGCTGCATTTTCCACAAGGAAAGGTGCCTAACATTTGTGGTTTCTTCATCTGTCTGACAACCCCACTTCTCCTTGGCCAACCTATTTCTCTGTACACTCCCCTGTGCTTCCTCCTGCCACCACCAGGTCTCCTTGTCCTCCTTCCTCTATGCAGATGTCACACCAAGCCCCGTTCTACTCATCTCCCTTACTAGCTTGGATGTAGTTAGCCAGATATTTACTAACTCTTCACTTCCACCTACTGCCTGTCTTAACTCTTCCCTGAACTCAACCTCACAATCACCCTTTCTCAGTATCCACCATTTGATCTATGGTGCTGCCCTCACACTCCTCCCCCTCTTCTAAATCGCCAACATCATCCCACAGACCAACATCCCATGCTGCCTTACTACACTTTCCCCTGATACCACTTTACAGTTACCAATCCCCTTCAAACAGGCCGACCTGCATAGGTGATGATCCACCTGTGTGCATCTTCCTCCACTCTTGTATGTCACCTTGTGCCCCTCGATCTTGTAAAACTATGTATTCACCACACCCATGTCCAACCTCTGTTGCAAACTCCACCACCATCTCACCTTCTCCATTCCTTTGCTTAACACCATGCCTACACATCATGTCTGCATCCCCTCTCTCCCCTTCACCAACGTGCCCATTAAAATCAGCTCCAATCACCACTCACTCACCCTTGGGCACATGCTCCACCACTTCATCCAACCACACCAAAGTGCATCTGTCTCATCCATCACACACGCAATTAGCAGAGCATATGCACTAACCACTGTCAACATTACACCACCAACTCCCAGCCTCCTGAACATCACTCTCCCCAACACTCTTATCACCTCCACAAACACTCTTGGCATAATGTTCCTTCAGGTTAACCCCTACACCATTTCCCCTTCCATACACACCATGATAGAACTATTTGTACCTGACTCCAATAAACACAGCTGTACACACCTTCCATCTGGTCTCTGGCACACACAATATATCCACATTTCCTCTGTCCAGCATATTAGCTATCTCTGTCCCCAAACCAGTCATACTCACAACATTACCAAATCCTGATCTCACTAACACACACCTAGCATTTCACCTCTCTGCCTGCCATATGAGCATTAGACATCCTCCAGGCTATGTCTCTGAATGCAGACGCTACCACACTATCAAATGACATATGTGTATTACAGCAATATGAAGGAAGTGTCACTAATTGTGGCCCATAGCCCACCATGTATGTGCATTGTCCAACAGATGTCCTGCCCTAACAGGTTGGCATGACTGACTGAGCAGCAAGACAAGTCATTACAGTGTGCCATACTGACAGAACAGAGATGTATAGCAGGTATTACCTGTGCATATGTATGTATGGATAGGTGTACCTGGCTGCCTCATAATAACTGACATGGGATGCAAAATATCAGGTGAATAAGTTGTACATGTTGTACATGTGTAACCTTAGTTTCTGTGCATCCAACAGAGTTACACCTCTACAGCTACTGGTGGTGTCACTGCCCTGACACAGGCATGGGTAGCATAATAAGCATGAGTATCACATTGAAATTGAAGAGGTGGCCAACTACAAAACGATATATGACCACCCACATAGCTGTATGGCCTCAGCAATACCTTACCTGTAAAACCTGTCTCCACCAAAGTAGAGAAAACCCCTTTGCGGGACAGCAGCAATGCATAAAGCACATAATGTGATGCTATATTGGTTGTTCAGGGCAAAGTATGAGCAGGCACCAACTGGGCGGCATGCCAACCATTGTCTGAATGAGCATATTAGGTCACAGGTGGATTACTGTAAGGCTAACTATGAGTACAAACTGAACACATCCACTAAGGGCAATCACAAGGCCATCTTCACATTTGTCTGCAATCTCAGAGGCACCAACCCAACCTACCCGGTAATGGTGGTCAGTCACAGCACATACACACACACACACACCATAGCTACAGCCAACCTGCTGTAGACAAGTTTAGGGCAAACATCACCACCCTGGATCACCATCAGTATAGGTGTATATGCACAGCACATGTACCCCACCCCTCATCATCATGGATCAGGTGCAAACTGCCTAATCAAAGTTAACAAACACAGGTTCCCTTGGGGCCTGATAACTTTCCTGTCTGCATTCAACATGAACCCAGGCATATGCTTCCAGCTCCATTACACACTGTATGCAAGCAAAGCCTGAGCACCACTGACATCCCATCTGAAAGGAACATGACCACTGTCATCCCTCTACAGAAACATGAATGATGAATGGTGGTTTATGTAATGTACTGGCCCTCATTGGGGAGAACATGACAAAACAGGACCAGGAGTACAATGCATGTTCATACAGTGCTGCACGGTACAGGGGTATGATGTGTTTGTAAGTGGTGACTAATGATAGTCCATATACATGTGCTGACTCTGTAAAGAACTCTGGGCAATGTCTGAGGTCCTGTGATGTGTTCCCCTGTGTATGTCTTCCAGGTGCCATGCAGTGTCAACCACCTTACACCAATGTGGAGACAGCGGCCATCACAGAAGCTGTAATCTTAAACTATGCCATCCTTTCTGGCCATAGCCAGAAAAATCTGCAGGAGCGGACTGCCCTATCAGATGAGATTTTCCACAGAGTGAACATGTTGGGCCACCATGGACACTCATATGATCAGGTCAGGCATAGAGCAACTGACCTGATGCATCGTGCCCGGCAAAGGGCTGCTGCTGTAGCGAGGGACTGTACTGCTACTGGTAGTGGGCCAGCCGCACAGGCCCCACTTATGGCAACAGAAGAGCTCCTTGCCAACCTTGGGGTAGCCCCCAAACAAACACAAACACGGGAATCAGCAGTTGTGTAGGTGGGTGGCACCCGGGCAACAGGCAGTGAGCATCCAGGTAAGGCCAACATCCACATCAATGTAATGAGGTAGCATTTAAACAGTCTTCTACAGAGTCTCTTGGTGCATATATCAGTGCAAAATGGATTACTGGGTGGGGGGGTAGTAATGCACACAAGTGCACATCTATGGTGAAGGACAGAAAATTGTGTAATATCATAGTGTGTACTGTACCTGTGCAGAAACATGGTGTTCATCTTGTACCAATGCCTAATGTGAATCTGCTGACAATACCTCTCCCTCAGAACTACATAGGTCCCTCTTGTTTGCACATGGGACAGCAGCCTGAACCCAGTAAGTATGGGATTTCCCTGTTGTGGCTCACCGGTACCTCAGGCATGCTAAAGTGAATGTATGTGACCATGCACACAACTGTTATACTCAGCCATTTGGCAATATCTGCATGTTCACATGTGGTGGTGTTCACTGCATTGCATCATGATGGTCATGACAGGGCCCTATTTGCAGGATATATCACATATCTGTAGCATACCTCACAACCTGTCATTACAGGACAACTGGACAAAGACTGACAAAATGGGGGGGGGGGAGACAAAGGCCCAAAACTACAGTCATATTGTAGAAATTAGTGGTATACAGTGCAAATAAATGGTATATACAGGCATGTGTGAAATACAAAACTGAGAGCACAATAGACAGGTTCAAAATACTGCCATACTTTCATGTGACCTATAACCTGTTCAATTCAATTGTAAAGCAAACAAATCTGTTAGGGGAACAATAATGACACATAATAATAGTACAACTTAGATGTATATGTGTGCACAGGCTGAAGCTAGTACTGTGTTGAGGCAGCTTTTGATATAACTACAGCAGTACATCTTATTGGGTGCACAACAGCCATCACTTACAGAGACTCTTTGATTAACAGCAAATAACAGTCAGCTGTCCTACCAGGATTATCCTAACATATACCCAGTTGCCTGCTACAGCAACAGCCATGGCTCACATAGAGCTGACAAAGCTGCTAAGGGACGACATGTTTGAGATGTATCAGCCAAAACATTTCCGCAGCACTGCACATACCATGGAACACAGTGGCATACAGTCATCAAAAGGTGGTGAAAATATGGGACTACAGTGACATTGCGGAGGAGTGTAGATCCCACCAAAGTATATGAGAATGCAAGACCAAAACTGGCCAGGGAGGCTACCAGGAGCCCTACAGCAACAGTGAAGGAGTAGCAGGAATCTCCAGCAAGTCCTGGGTGTGTACTACATGTCACAACAACCTTCCATGGTCTTCATATGTCCCACCTATAGGGTAGGGTTGGAAGATGGCAGACGTTCCTCACACCAAACAATATCTAGGCCTGGTGAAAGTCTGAAAACAATACATCAGGTCTTCAAAATGTAAGTGGGAAAATGCATTATGGTAATATGGGACCACAGTTGTACTCTTGGCCACAATTCTGACAGGTGTGTTTGGCACAATATCATAGGTTCATAGGTTCATAGGTTCATACGTAGGTACTAGGCTATCGGCCCTGGGGCCTATACAAGCCCAGCCAAAAAGGTACCCTGGCTTTTGCCACCCAAGAAAATTATTTTCCTGTGCCACTATCGAGCAGAGCCACAGAGGTGATCCCCGGGGTGAATTTCCTATTTCCCATCCAATCATCAAGATTTTTCTTGAAGAGTGCTAATGAGGAGCTTTGTTTGATATAGATAGGTAGTTTATTCCAGAGTATGGGAAGTCTCTGGGACAGGAATCTATCCCTCTGGCATGTTCTGTTTAATGTGGTGACAAGGTTTAGGTCCCTAGAGCATGTAGCTTGGAGAGATTGGGATTTCTTTAAGTGGAGCATGTCCAACAGCTCTGGGTTTGACATAGCTTTGTATGTTAGGCAGAGATCACCTCTGAGTAGACGATATGCGAGGGAGTAAAGCTGGAGTTTTTGAGATGGTCTGCATAGGCATCTGATTGAGGCCGGTAATCCTCTTTCTGAGGTATTTCTGCGGCCTTTCCAGTTGTTGTAGATGTCTTGTGAGGTACATACCAAAAGGGGCATTGTACTCTATAATGGGTCTAATGAGTGATAAATAGAGGGCAACAATGACCTGTTTTCTTTCTGGATGAGAAACCTTTTGTGATAAGGTGTGCCACTTAGAAGGATTTCCTGACTACTGTGGCGATGTGATTATCAAAGGAGAGACTACTGTCCACCTGTGTCCCAAGGTCTCTTATCACAATTTCGGTGTTAAGTATACTGTCGCCTATGTTGCAGTTCATGGGTACAGAGTTTTTACCAAAGGGGATGACAATGCACTTTTTGGCATTGAGCTTGAGGCCATGGCTTTGACACCAGGCATCTGTCTCAGTGAGGCCCTTTTGTAGGATGTCCACATCGTTAGGAGTTTTGATTATGGCTCCTAGTTTGCAGTCATCTGCGAACTTCATTAGCCAAAGACCTTCTGTGTCAGTTTGTACTTCAGAGAAGTAGATATCAAACAGCAGAGGACCCAGTACTGAACCCTGTGGTATTCCACTTGTCACTGGTCTGAAGTCAGATTTGGAGTCTGCTACTTTCACAGTGTGGGTTCTGTCAGTGAGCCAGTTGGCAACCCATCTTGTGACATAGGGATTTATATCTAGTTTAGTGAGTTTATCTATAATTCTAGAGTGGGGGATGGTGTCGAAAGCCTTGGCAAGATCTAGGAAGGCTGTGTGAACCACCTTACCATTGTCTATGGCTTTGGGAGACTGCTTCAAAGAAGTCTATCAGGTTTAGGAGACATGATCTGCCTTTTACAAACCCAAAATGGGTGGGATCGAGAGTTTGGAGATTACCAATGTCTTTGTTTATAAGTTCCATGATGATACGTTCCATGGCCTTGCAGACCAGGCTCGTCAGGCTAATGGGGCAGTAGTTCCCGGGGTCCGTGGTGGCTCCCCCCTTGTGGAGTGGGATAACCGTTGCTGTGCACCATTCAGCAGGCACAAAGCCTGAGGTGAGGCTATGATTGAACATGGTACTTAGGTTGGGGTGCCACTTTGTTCTTTAGTTCGTGTAGAACGCAGCCTGGGATGTTGTCTGGTCCCATGGATGCTGTGTTCTTGGCTTTGGAGAGTGGGTTTTTTACCTGTGCAGCCGTGATTACAGGAACTTTGCATTCTTCCAGTATAGAGATGGCCTCTTTAGGGGGTGAGAGGGGGGTAAAGTTAGCACTGAACCTATCTGCCAGGATGTTGACAATATCAGTTGGGTCTGTATATTTAGTGCCATTGTGCTGTAACTCAGAGCAGATCTGAGTGTTGCCATTGAGATTCTTGACATAGCTATAGAATGCTTTGTGGTTGTCTTTAGAATCAGTGGCGATTTTGTTTTCTTAACTAGCTTTGGAGGATTTTATCAGGGATCACAGCTTCTTACTGAGGCTGACCAGGGAGCTCCTCCACTGGTGGGATTTTTCTCTCTTTTGCAAGAGTTTCTTCCTTCTGTTGTACAGTTTGTTTATGGCAGGGGACCACCAGATTGGCTTCCTTTTTTTGGAGGATAGCGTCTTGGTTCTGTTTGGGATAGCACAATCCATGCACTCATGTAAGTGCTTATAAAGTGCAATTGTGTAGGATTCAGTAGTCGTAACTGTATTGTCCATCTGCATGGGTGTCATGAAGTTCACCACTTCTGTCTTAAGAAGCATGAAGTTGGCTTTGGAGAAATTTTTTACCATAGTTTTCTTAATGGGGGGTGGAGGCAGGATGTGGATATCTAGGGTAATTAGCTTATGGTCGGATCGGACCAATGAGGCATTGACTTCAGGTGTTGAACACCAGTCACTCATATTGGTAATGACTAGATCTAGGATATTGTTGCCCCTGGTGGGGGTGTGGATAAGTTGATCCAGTTCATTGGAGTTTATGAATTCCAGAAAGCATTGAGCGAAGGAGCTGGTACATGAGTAGTTTTCCCAGTTAATGGTGGGGTAGTTGAAATCGCCCATTATTAGGGTGTTTGGTTGAACCCTAATATTTTCCAGTACATCAAGAAAAGAGGAGTGGGAATCCTGGGGCATGGTGGGTGATCTGTAGCAAGCTACAATTTGGATTTCAGTTTTGCCCAGAGTTAGTTGCACTTGGATAACCTCGGCTGCATTATGCTGAGCAACTAGCCTGGAGGTGTGGATATCCTTAATGAATATGGACTTTGGTGTTCCGGTCCAGGTTACATGGCAGAAAAGTGTGGTATGAGTTATAGCCTGGTAGTGCAGGGGTGCTCTCTGGAGCCTTGAACCAGGTATCAGTCACTGCACAGATATCGATGTTCTCCATTTTAAGGAGTGCCTCGAGTGAGTGCATTTTGAGATTTAGACTTCTAGCATTGAGTAGCATCACCCTCAGTTTTTGCTTGCCTGTTCCTGTTACGGTGGTGAATTTGTCATTTTTACCTTGCCTAAAAAAAGGCACTATAGGGGCGGCAAGAACCTTAGCCATTATCTGGAATCCCAGGGGTGACAGATACAGGCCATCTCTGGCAAAGCATCATGGTCTGTTGACCATGTCATCCCAGGCAGACAGATACTGGCTCCCTTTAGAATGGCACCAGAAGCTTAGCCAATTGTTGAAGTCAATCATTTTGTCCTTGTACTGTGGCATCATTCTGGGTGATGGCAGAATGCTACTCAGGGCTAGGGTCATACCTGCCTGGGCTACAAGATCAGAGAGCTCTTCCATGTCTCTATTCATGTAGTCCAGGGAGGTACATCTCAGGTCGTTCACACCAACATGGACGAGTCATATTTGTACTTGTTGTGGAGTGACCTGAGTGCATAGGTTATGTGGTGGATCCTGGCATCCAACAGGCAGCTGACAGTAACCTTCTCCTTGTTTAGCCTGGTGAGTGGGACATCAGTGTGCCTGACTATAGAGTCACCTATGACTAGTGTGTTGGGTACGTTGTTTTGCCTTATTGGCTGTGGTTGAGGGGCACACTGAGTCTGTGGGCTGTGTGTCATTTGGGTTGTGTTGGGGGGTGGAGGTTGCTTGCATTTCTGCTTTGGAGGTCTCTGTTTATTGAGCAGATTATTACTGAGAGCCTCCGCAAATGTTTTTGTGTTTCAATGTGTGGATTTTGGTGGTGTAGATTTAGTGAGACTATGTGATGAGTGTGGTGTGGTGCAAGTGTTTACCTTCTCCTCTTGACTGTCAAGTTCAGTCTTGATTGGAGAGAGCTTTACCTCCAGTTTGGCTAGATAAGTGCATCTCTCACAGGTTGTAGTGTTGGGTGGTAGGAGGAGAGGGTTGTGTGTGTACATGAGGTAATTTCTACATTGCCGCAAAATGCCCAGATCCATCAGATAGACAGGAGAGAACACTGGGAGCTGACCCTTGGACATGCCTGAATAAAAAAAAAACAATTTTCCTCTAGATAAGTAAGGAAAGTGAGTACAAGAGCTGTTTTTCTCTAAGCAAGTGAGGAAAGTAAGTACCAAAACTGTTTTCCTCGAGGTAATGAGGAAGGTTGAGTGCTGTAATAATTAGTAGGTTATTTAGTGCTTACAAGTTCTGAACAAGTGCTGATCACAAATAAGCAAATTCAAGTGCTAAAAGTAAGAATCTGTATCTGGACTAAACTAGTTACAGGAAAGGGGAGAAACAAGTGCAAATGTGGGCTTTTAAATCAGAAAGTTGAGAGAGATGGAAAAACTGTCCAAACGGCCATTAACTACAATTTCTGGGCCAGAACACTCCGTATGTGGTAGATAGGTTACCTAGTGCTTACCACTCCCACTGATAAGCTAGAAGGCTTCCCTCCAACACAGAAAGCTTGGGGGGGGGGGGCTCAGAAGCTTACATACAGTCCTGGATACAGCAAATCTGAATCTGGACTATACAAGTTACAGGAAAGGAATTTTTTTTTAACATATACAGAAAAGTAGCTAAAACAGCAATCAAAACAATTCAAATGCAGTGCAAGCTAGCACACTTGAGTATGTAGCAATGTTAGACCAAACAGTTTAAAAATGTAATTAAATTAAAAATGACTAAAAACAATGCAGAAGGAGTCTGTTAGGTAGAATGAGGTAAAGAGATGGGACTGAGGGGAGTGTCCCAGATCAAATCTACAGTGGGGGTGGGCAACTTCAAAAGCCTCCAAATTTAAACAACAACACAGGAATAGGGAGGGTGGTTATCCGAAAACCAACACCTTCAGCGGAGATCTGAAAAACTATACAGTGAAGCAAAAATAACAGTGCACAACTCTGAAGTCAGCCAGCAATAATATAAAATTAGTCAAACAACAATTACCAATACACAACTCTGAAGTGCCAGAAAAATATACTCAACTCTGTATATCTCCAGATAGTTTGAAGAACATTCTTTCATGACACAGGAAGGCTCCAGAAATGATATCACCACTGCACATCACCACAACAACACCACCCCCACAGTGAAGCATGGTGATGGCAGTGTCCTGCTTTGGGGTTGCTGTTCACAAACTGGAAATGGGGCTGTAGCCAAGTTAGAGAGGATTATGAACAGTTCTGAACACTAGTACCTTGTGGCTCCAAAACATTCTGGTGTCTGCCACATAGCTGTGGATGGTGAGGAATTCCATCTTTCCTCACAACAATGGCCCAGACCATGCATCCATATCAACAAAAAGATGGCTTCACCAGAACACATGCAACATTCTGCTTTGGCCGAGTCAAAGACCACACCTATGTCTAATAGGATATACGCAGGGTGACCTGAAGAGGGCAGTGCACAGGGGATGCCCTTGCAATCTGACATAGTTGGAGGTGTTTTGCAAGGGAGAGTGTGCAAACATTGACAAGTCAAGATGTGCCATGCTGATAGACACCTTCCCAAGAGGACTGCATGCTGTGAGTAAACCAAAAGTTGCTTTAACAGAGTATTACTTTAAGGGTGTACACACTCATGCAACCAGCCTATTGTACCTATTTCAGTTACCACGTTACCTGTAACTGATGTATATGTTCTTCAGTTGGATTGCACAGGTTATATGTCATATGAAATGATGGCAATGTTATGACCTGATTTCTAATGTCTCGTGATATATCACAAAAACCTGGCATGTTAACAAGTGTGTGTAAAGTTACTATATCCACTGTAAGCTTGGGAAGTTGGTTGAATAACCGGCTTTGTTTTAAAATACATATAGTGCAGGTTATGCAGTCTGCACCTCCAATTAGGACATTACTTAGTGGCACCAATGCCCAGGCCAACCCAGTAATGTATCAGACAAACACAGGAGTTATGAGGAACAGACCAAACATATGAGCCGCACATGTAGACATTCAGCAAAACCTTGTACAGTTGGGGCATATGTTCTGTAGGAGTTGCCACAGTGCTATACAGGTGAACAGCAATAATTTACATGGGTGCAGTATGTGCTAGGTGAAGGGCCATCACCTACTCACACCAGTCACATATCCCAGAGGTGTATATGCAGGCCATGGGCACGTGATCCTGGCCGATCCCAACAGGCATGCTTATCCAGCAGGCAGCAGTCACCAGTGGGGACTAGTACTGCATCAGGATTTGGCCCTGGTGGTGCTGGTGATACCGTCAGCAGGCCCAGTTCCTGTGTCCTTGGCCAGAGATGGTGAACTGTACACCCTGCAATGTTATGGCCTACAGCTGTCCAAAATACCCCTGTGTAGGGCGCCCACAGGGTGTGACTGTGTGCATACAAACACACACACATCACCATCAGAAAAGTCACCTACACATGCACACACACACACACACACACACACACACACACACACACACACACACACACACACACACACACACCACCCCTGCACAGCCCATTTTATGAACATCCTCCCAAACACACACACATGATGTCAATGGTGTAGCCTAGCCTAGACTTCTGGCAAACCCACACAGCACCCTGTGCATATGATGATACCTGTGCCACATCTATACCATCGATGCAGGAACATGCTTATATGGGTCTGATGCACAAGGTGACTTTGGTAGAGTGTAGCTATTTAATGCTATGTAAGGTGCTGTCATCTGGCATTTGTAAAGGGAACACATCAGAGTGTGTGTGCACCTTTTCAGCCATGTTGCATTATTGGTGTTAGTAACACTAAGCAAATGTGTTCTAACATGCTGTATTCTGTTTGTGTTCTAGGTATCTGTGTGTCAGCAGGATGTGGCCCTGCAGACATCACCAACAAGGGGTATGGCCTTGTAGTAATACATTGACCATGTCATTGTCAGGGTACAGCTGTATCTGCACACATTTCCCAGGTCTAGGTAACAGTTCTTGGATGTACCTCACAGCTTATAGGGCTGATGAGTTGTATCTCAGTCAATGGTGGTTGACAACAGCTCTAGTATAGTGGATAATGGTAAGTGTTGTGAGTAGAACACACCTCAGATTGCTAATGCCCTCAACCCCAGAGGATTCTGTTTTGACCAAACACACAGAGTATACTGTTAACACACACACACACACACACACACACACACACACACACACACACACACACACACACACACACACACACACACACACACACACATGCACAGGATCACACTTGCCAGTGTTGTGTTTGGAATCCCTACCCATTAAGTTCTGGTATACACTATTATGCCATTATTGCAGGTGGCAAGGACTACTAGTGTGATGAGTGTTACAAGGTACCTGTAAGGTGAATGACATCATGTGGCCTTGTGGGGTATGGCAATGGTGGCTATACTGGGTGTGAGAGTACTCATAATAGTGTCACATACAAGTCTATACACTTACAACCACTGCTATACACACCAGTGCACACACACCATACACATACTTGCCAGTACTGACATTAGCAGACCAACCTATCTTGTTATTTGTACCATACTATTCCATACTGTTGCACAGGGCTTATAAGGCTGAAGAGTGTCTACAGATACCACTATGGTTGATGTGAACAGCGGACCTCATACAGTAGACTTAGGAATGTGTACTGTGTGTACCATGGCATAAAATATGAATCTATGCCCATCTAATGGATGTTGCTCGGACACAAACAATGCTCTTCTCCCACACACATTTCCCAGGACTGAGCTTAGAACCCCTACCAATATATTTATTGCTACTGTTATGCATTTACCGCACGCACCACAGATGATACGGGGTGACACTTGTCCAAAGGTACTTCTAAGGTGAGGGACATCACCAGGCTTTGCAAATTATGACAATCAACCAGAACAATTGTAAACTTTGCACCTATGGTCCAGATTCAAAACAGACTCCAGTAGCAAAAATAATAACCCGGGCCACCACGCTGATAAAACCAGTATTTAATAAAACAAAACAGTGCAGTAGGTGAGTGCTTTCAGGTTAAAAAAACCCTTCTTCAAACAACATATAAAATGACTCAGACACTTTTAAATACATGATAACCAATCAAAGGCTCAGTAGTGTACCCTCCTCCTTTTCAAAACAGGTTTGATAGGAATAACTCCATTCAAACCAGGTGCTCTATCAGCACCCAAATCAATTATCCATTTTGTTTCACTACATTCTGTTTGTGTCTTTCGGCTTTTCCTGGTTAGGGGTCGCCACAGCGGAACTCCGGTCCACTAATGATTGGTAGTGGATTTTTACGTACTGGGTTACCAGCCCTGAAGCACAACCTTCAACGAAGGCATGCCCCATTCACATATGCCTCCACACAGAAGACGCTCTAGCTGAGAATCGAATGGGACACCATCTTGCTAGGAGGCGACAACGCTACCGCAGCACAACCACCGCAGTTTGTTTCACTACATCCCCTCTCCTGGATGGATGAATGATTTGCAGTACCAAAAAACAAAATGCATGATCAGGACACTGCTTTACATGCTGATGCAAAGCATTATGAATATTGGCTGTACGTATAGCTGACATATGTTATAACACTCTATCTTTTAATCTACAGTTGGTCTTGCTAACATAAATTGAACAACATCTTGTACATTCAGCCAAATATATATAATATTACTAGTCAGTCAGCATATTGTTTCAACAAACCCCTTCTTCCAGACAATGGCTGAAAAAATACATTGTTGTTACTAATGTATTGACAAGCTTTACAGTGCCTACAGAGGAATGTCCCCTGTCGTCCTACAACAGATTTCTTAACCCCCTGTTTATCATTACATAGCAAATCTTTCAGGTTATTACATTTGAAACAAAAGAGGGGTTCCTGGGTTATTAATTCTTCTACTTTATCATCTGTTGATAGAATTTTCCAGTTCTGGTGAATAATATTATACACCACCCACATCATTACTATAATTTAAGGTTACTCATAATGGCTGCCCTTTTATGTTCATCAGGGCCTTCTATGGCTACATCAAAAACCTAAATGGCAATGCTCAGGTCTGTTCTGAGCTAGTACAAAATGGAACAAAACACACTGACCCTTCTGACATTGCCAACATCTTGGCTGACAGGTTCAGTGCAAATCCCCCCTCTCACCACCTACAGGGCCTATTACCATTCCAGGGGATTGTGTAAGTCCAATTATTACTGATACATTGGTTAACAAGGCTCTATCTAAAGCTAAAAACACTGCCTCCATGGGACCAGATGGTGTCCCAGGCTGTGTCATACGTGAGCTCCAAAAGGAATTAACCCCGCATCTTAATACCCTGTTCAGTCTCAGCCTCTCCACAGGATATGTGCCCATAGAATGGCGCATGGCAAAGGTGGTCCCGCTACACAAGGGTGAGGCCACAACTGACCCTGGGAACTACCAACCAATAAGCCTGACCAGTCTGATCTGTAAGGCTATGGAGCGAATCATTATGGAACTCATAAATAGAGAGATTGGGAACCTCCAGTCGCAGGACCCCACACAGTTCGGCTTCGTCAAGGGCAGATCATGCCTCCTGAACCTGGAGGATTTCTTTGAGACAGTTACTCAGGCTATAGATAAGGGAAAGGAGGTACACACGGCTCACATTGACCTTGCTAAAGCATTTGACACCATTCCCCATTCAGGTATTATTGATAAGCTCACCAGCCTGGGCATAAACCTTTATGTCACAAGATGGATCACAAACAGGCTCTCAGACAGATCCCATAAAGTAAGAGTAGCGGGATCTATGTCCGAATCCAGACCAGTAACGAGTGGTGTGCCTCAGGGCTCTGTCCTGGGGCCCCTCCTGTTTGGCATATATTTCTCAGAAGTACAGGCAAGCACAGAAGGGCTGTGGCTGACTAAGTTTGCAGATGATTGCAAACTGGGTGCTATAATAGAGTCTCCGGCCAACATGGAGATCCTCCAGAAGGGCCTAAATGAGACTGATGCATGGTGTCAAAGCCATGGTCTCAAGCTAAATGCAAAAAAATGCATAGTAATCCCCTTTAGAAAAAACAGAGTACCCACAAACTACAACATAGGAGGTAATCCCCTGAAATCTGAAGAAGAAATAAGGGATCTAGGGACCCAAGTAGATAGTCAGCTTTCCTTTGATAACCATGTTGCCAAAGTGGTTAGAAAATCCTTCTATGTGACCCATCTGATCACAAAAGGGTTTGCATCAAGATCTAAGGATGTAATGGTGCCCCTCTACTCTTCCCTCATCAGATCCATTACTGAGTACAATGCACCAATTGGAATGTACCTGGGTAGACATCTCCAGCAGCTGGAGAGACCACAGAGGTACCTAACCAAGAGGATTACTGGCCTCAAACAGTTGCCCTATGCAGCACGATTGAAAAAGCTAAGACTGTTCTCTGTTGCATATCGCTTTCTCAGAGGCGATCTCTGTCTAACGTACAGAGCCATGTCCAACCCAGAATTGTTGAACATGCTCCATCTTAGCAAAACCAAATCTACTCGAGCTACATGCTCTAGGGATATAAACCTCAACACAACAATGAATAGAACATGCTGGAGGGATAGATTCCCTTCGCAGAGACTTCCCTTACTATGGAATAGGGTCCCGATCTACATAAGACAGAGCCCCTCACTATCACTCTTCAAGGGGAACTTTGATGAGTGAATGGGTAACAGAAAGTTCACACCAGGGATCACACCAGCAGCACTACTAGATAGGGGCCAAGGGTACTAGCTGCTAGTACAAGGGTCTAGGGAACTACTAAAGGGGCGGTGAATACCGCACAATGTGGCTAGGCTAATATATGCCTTCGGGCAGATAGCCCAGTACCAACCTATGAACCTATGAACCTATCACCCTATCATTTGCTTCTACATTTTCTGAAAACCAGGGTCTTGCCTTATTTGATCTCTCCTTTTTGCTTTTATTAAACACCCATTGTACAATAGTATGGTTCTAACCTCTCTTTTTAAGGTTAACCACAAGCTCTGCGGATTTCTCTCTGTATATCTCATCATTGGTACATAGCCTAAATGTTCGAAAAAACTGTCCCTGGGCAATGTTATCAAACATGTACCTGGGATGCATGCTATCATAAGCAAGGAGACTATTTCTTCAGCAGTCCTTCCAATATAACATAGTCTCTATCTGTTTATCTGCATTCTTCACTATTCGAACTTCTAAGATATATACGGTGGTATCAGAGCAAGAGACACTAAATCTTAGGAAGTCTGTTGTGGTTTTCAGGTAGGCAATGAATTGATGTAGATGTTCCAGTGTCCCTGTCCAAAGCAGGAACACAAAATCAACAAAACTGGCATAGTAACTCAGGAACCCCTTCCATGAATGTGTTGCGTTAAATATAACCTGGTCCTCCCAATATGCCAATACTAGGTTGGCATATGAGTTTGCACAGGGGGTGCCCATTGCTACACCCCTGTTCTGATGATAAAGACAATTGTTGTACATAAAAACATTATTTCTCAATACACATTCTAATAATAACCACACACTATATCAGTTTGATTCAAAATTTCAACTCGTCTCAGAAATGTTTCAATGGCCATTAGGCCATATTCTTTGGTAATAACTATAAACAAATTGTTTATATCCAGGGTTACCAATAGATAACCCATGTAATTAACACTGGGACCTAATTGACTGTACAAAGACTGCAAAAAATGAGCGGAATCTCTGACTATCCTAGTTACAGAAGTTAAACACTTCCTTAATTGAGACTTCACCCAAATGGAAGCATTCTCAGTAACCCTCCCCCTACCAGATAAGATGGGACATAATGGTGGGTTTCTGGAATCCTTATGTATCTTGGGCAACACTTTGAACAATGGAATGACAGGATGTTCAATCAATACAATATTGAAAGTATCTTCCTTGATTCGATTACATAACCTAAAATTAAGCAACTCACGCTTAACCTTACTAAGTATTCTATTAATTTCTATTGGTGTTAGCTGTTAAGTATCAGTGCTTCCCAGCAGCATAAGAACACTATGGTGGTAGTGCATGGCTTAGTGGTAGGTCATACAGACTAATGTACTCACTATTCATGACTACCACCGCCCCTCACTTGTCAGCGGGCTTTATTATGATATCTTTATTATTTGTGAGTGATCTCAATGCTTGTCATTGTTCCACATTCAAATTATAAAAAATATGCTTATGTTTAGTGTTCAGGAACTTAAAAATGTCATCCTGATATGTTTTTAAAAATGTTTCAACCACAGAGCTGACAGGGGGATTGAAAGTGCTAGGTTGCCTCAAACCACAACCATTGAAACTATTATCAGTACCATAAATGCGTTTTAGTTTAATGTTCCTAGCAAACAATCTCAAGTCCAACACACAGTCACCAAAATTAGATCCAACACTGGGGATGAATGTCAGTCCCTTGCTCAAAATATAGTTTTCAGCATCAGATAAAACAAAACCAGAAATATTATATACGTTACTGTCACTGGTGGTAGTCACATGGACATCTTCTGTCTCTTTACATTGCGATTTAATGAACGACCCCTGTTTAAATTCCCTTTCTTCTGTACCGGTACAGGTAAGACATGAAAAGAAGAATTAGAAACCTTGGGTCGGGCGCCTAGTGCGTTGATATTATTTACAGCCATCTGTGTGCTGTTTAAAGTTCCTTGTGCCATCTTCAGCTGTTTGTTGGTCTCCTCAGCAGTAGATTCCTGGACAAGTACCGTATCGACACAGGATGATGTCATCACTCCCACTACAGTCTCTATATCACCTCTGTTTCCTCTTTCTCCTGTGTTTAAGGTGGAACGTTCATCACAATGCTGAGTCGACACCACAGGAGGCTGAGTACATAGAAAAATATCCCTTGGCCACGTGAAAATGTGACCCTGTACAAAGTCTTTATAATCCCTTGAAAGTTTTTTTCATTTTGATGTATTGCAGTTTGGAATCATAAGCTGTCACAGCAAAATATAGATTATTGAGTTTGATCTGATGATATTCCTCCTTATACTGTGTTTTCATCCATCTCTGCTGCAGTTCAATTGAACTTACTAATTCCTTTTCCATAATTAAAAAGAACTATCAACAGATTCATATAGGCAAAACTGGTGTCCAGGTTAAGCTGCTGCCATTTGGCCAGCAGGGTAGGATACAGCTCTCCATAAGTAGGCATGCAGAGCACCCGCATGCCTCTGGGAACTATCTTGTGATGCAAACATGCCTTGAGATGTAGTCTTTGCCAGTGGAGGCATTTCAGCTTATATAAATCCTTTTTTAAAATGGTTAATTGTTCCAAAAATGAAACATCTCTCTCCACCTCCTCATTGGCCCCCAAAGAGGACACAGTTATGTTTGCCAAATTCAAATTTAACAGTGGATTGTTGTCAGTGGCAACAAGTTGTTTTATCCTTTCTGTACTTACTTTCACAGCAGCAGATAACACTGGACAATAATTCAGTTCAATATCATCATGGTATTGTTCAGCCATGTGCGCGAAGAAACACAACAATGAAAAGCAACCAGAACAATTCTAAACTTCGCACCTAAAGTCCAGATCCAAAACAAAATCCAATAGCAAAAATAATAACCCAGACCAGCATGCAAGAAGAGGGTACATTACTGAGCCTTTGATTGGTTATCATGTATTTAAAAGTGTCTGAGTCATTTTATATATTGTCTGAAGAAGGGTTTTTTAACCTGAAAGCGCTCACCTACTGCACTGTTTTGTTTTATTAAATACTGGTTTTATCAGTGTGGTGGTCCAGGTTACTATTTTTGCTATTGGATTCTGTTTTGAATCTGGACCTTAGGTGTGAAGTTTAAAATTGTTCTGTTTGTTTTTCATTGTTGTGTTTTCTTCACACACATGGCTGAAAAAAACATGAGGATATTGAACTGAATTTTATTTATTTATTTTATTTTATTTTACATTTGTTAACCGGGCTAGTCCAGCTGGATACATGTCCATTTTCAGTGGAGGCCCGAGGAGAAAAGCCATTACACTACTAAAAAATAATAAAAATAAAAATACTTTACTTTAAAAAAGAAAAAGAAGATACAACAGATATATGATATATGAAACTTATTCAGTTTCAGCCTACAGCCTTGAGTGAGTTTAAAAATTGTTGTTAAATACTTTGTTAAGATAAAGATAAGGCAAACATTTACATACACACACAATTGTACTGTTATGAAGGAAAATGCATGGTACTGAAAGGAAGGAGCATTCAGCTCAGAGAGTTGGAGAGAGCGGAAAGAGTAGTAGGAAGGAAGTAAGAAGAAGGATGGGTGGTGAAGAAGAAAAAAAAATGAAAAAAAAAGGTTAGTCAGGGTTATGGCAAGTTAATAGCAGAAGTGTTGAAGAGGAAAAGGAGGTTTTTTTGTGAATAGTGGAATTGATGTAAGGCAAGTAAGGTCATTTGGGATTTGTCCCATATTTACCACTGGGTTGAAGAACAGAGAATTATATGAGGAATTAATAATTAAAGAAGTTAGGATCAGAAGAAGGGTGGATGCTGGAGAGCTCAATTTGGTGATTGTTATGGAGTTGTGAGGGAGGAGAGAGTGGAATTGTAAAGGGGAGGTGGGGTGGTAAAGGGCAATAGTGTTTTTATTGAATGAGCTGATTGGCTAGCTGCTGAGCAGCCTAGTTTTTTAGGTTATTTTTTTATATGGTCCTATATGGAGAGTCCTGCAAATCTGGCAATACTGTTATAGGCTGTAGATAGTTTGTTAGGAGTTTTTCTAGATTTTAGTTGTAGAGCTTAGTATTTATAGAGATTAGGAAGGATAATAGGGTAGAGATTAAGTGGGTTCTAGCTATAGTAAAGATTTGATCAGGTAGAAAGAACATTTTTTGTACTAGTTTTCTATTGGTAGGTTTTCTGTGTCAAATTTTAGGTGTTTGTCATTTTGTAGTTTGTTATAGGATTGTTGTACCTAAGCTAGAGATGAGAGTTGCATTGACGAGAGATAAAGAAGTACAGTTAAAGGAAACAAGGGGTAGAGCTAAAAAGAGGAGACATATGAGTAGGTGTTAAAAAGGGAGTTAGGGTTTTCAGGGGTTAGAGAAGTTTGGGGACAGTGTTGATATGGTTATGGTTGTGAAGGTGTTTGAGTTAAGTTGAAGAGTAAAGTGTTAGTGGAGGGCTGGTGCATATTGTGTCCTCAATATGGAAATGAGATGAGATTGGTAGAATAATATAGATGAAGGTCATTGAGAAATATGGAAAGAGGACCTATAGGAATGTGGAGAAGGAGGGGGGAACCTAGGAGTGGTGAGGAGGAGTGTGAGAGAGTGCCAGGAGGAAGAGTGAGAGATTTCAGTATGTGATGCAGACAGGTGTTGATTGTTTTGTCATTGAGAGATTTTAAATGGAGGAGGAGCAGATGATGATTATTGATATTATCACTGTGGAAAGAAAGATGAGAATTGACAAGAAAGCTGAAGATTAAGTGTTGATTATTAGATGAAGGATATTGAGATTTTGAAGGATAGTGTGGCTGTGATGGAGAAATGATGAAGGGAAGTTCATCTGTTTTATGTTATTTGGATTGATTTAATACCTGCTTGTGGAAGTTTAATTATTTTATTTTTACCAAGAGGGAGATAGGAATTATGATGGGAGATTTGATAATGTAAGATGAGGTCACCCCTGTTGAAAGGAGAAATAAGAAGGAGGATTTCCAGATAGAGGTCTCTTAAAATCTGGGTAGGAATAAAACAGGTAGGTCCTCATAAATTAACATCCAGTGTTATCTGCTGCTGCCAAAGTAAGTACAGAAAGGATAAAACAACTTGTTGCCACCGATAACAATCTGCTGTTAAGTTTGAATATGGCAAACAATACTGTGTCCTCTTTGGGGACCAATGAGGAGATGGAGAGAGATGTTTCATTTTTGGAACAATTAACCATTTTGGAAAAGGATTTATATAAGCTGAAATGCCTCCAGTGGCAAAGACTACATCTCGAGGCATTTTTGCATCACAAGATAGTTCCCAGAGGCATGTGGATGCTCTGCATGCCTACCTATGGAGAGCTGTATCCTACCCTGCTGGCCGAATGTTAGCAGCAGAGACAGATGGAAATGTGGTATAATGAGGAATAGCATCAGATCAAACTCAGTGATCTATATTGTGCTGTGACAGGTTATGATTCCAAGCTGCAACACATCAAAATGAAAAAACTTTCAAGGGATTATAAAGACTTTGTACAGGGTGACATTTTCACGTGGCCAAGGGATGTTATTGCACATACTCAGCCTCCTGTGGTGTCTACCCATCATGATGATGAATGTTCCACCTTAAACACAGGAGAAAGAGGAAATGGAGGTGATATAGAGACTGTAGTGGGAGTGATGACATCTTCCTGCTTCTATACGGTACCTGTGTGGGAATCTACTGCTGAGGAGACCAACAAACAGCTGAAGACGGCACAAGAAACTTTAAATAGCACACAGATGGCGGTAAATAACGCACTAGGAGCTTGACCCAAGGTTTCTAGTTCCTCTTTTCATGTCTTACCTGTACCAGAAATGAAAAAAGGGAATTTAAACAGGGACTGGTCGTTAAATCACAATGTAAAGAGATGGAAGACGTCCATGTGACTACCACCAGTGACAGTAATGTATATAATATTTCTAGTTTTGTTTTATCTGATGCTGAAAACTATATTTTGATCAAGGGACTGACATTCATCCCCAGTGTTGGATCTAATTTCAGTGACTATGTGTTGGACTTGAGATTGTTTTCTAGGAACATTGAACTGAAACGCATTTATGGTACTAATGCTAGTTTCAATGGTTCTGATTTGAGGCAACCTAGCACTTGCAATCCCCCTGTCAGCTCAGTGGTTGAAACATTTGTAAAAGCATGGGAGGATGACATTCCTAAGTTCCCGAACACTAAACATAAGCATATTTTTTATAATTTGAATGTGGAACAATGACAATCATTGAGATCGCTAACAAATAATAAAGATATCATAATAAAGCCTGCTGACAAGGGAGGGGTGGTGGTAGTCATGAATAATGAGTACTACCACAGTAGTGTGTTTATGCTACTGGGAGACACTGAACAGGGCTCAGTTTTGAGCTTTTTTCTGGTTAATTGGGTAACTTGTTTAAATCAGTTTGTTTGTTTTCTATTGTTGTGTGCAAAACCGGGCAGCACTGGTTAGCTAGGGTAAAACTATTCCCGGCTCCACAAAGTCTCTTCAGTTTTTCCCTTGGAACTAGACAAACTTTCAACTTAAGCATTTAAGCTTTTAATTTTTCAGCCCAGCACTTGCTCAAAACTTATAGCAAGCACTTATAAACCCTAGCACTAGACCCTCCTGTACTGTACAGAAGGACAAGGTTCTCTATTTGACCTTACCAGCCATCCAGTAAAACAGTTCGCTGTACCTATCCACGCATGTCCAAAGGGCAGTTTCAGGTGTACTCTCCAGTCCAACTGGTGAATCTGGGCATTTTAAGGCAATGTTACAACTGCCTCATGTGCACAGACAACCACCTCCTCCTACCACCAAACACTAATACATGCGAGAGATGCAGTTATACAGCCAAACTAGAGGCTAAGCTCTCTCAACCCAAGACTGGATCCGACAGTCAAGAGGAGAAGGGAAATACTTGCATCACACCACCAGTCTTACATAGACCCATTAAACCAGCACCGGCAAAAGACACATATAAATACATGAAAACATACTCAGAGGCTCTAAATAAAAATCTGCAAAACCAACAGAGACCTCCAAAGCAAACATCCAAGCAACCTCCACCCCCCAACACAAACCATGAAACACATACTTCACAAAACCAGTGTGCCATGTAATCACAGCCCTTAAGGCAAAATAACATGGCCAACATTCTAGTAATAGGTGACTCTATAGTCAGGCAAACTGATGTCCCACTCACTAGGCTGAATAAGGAGAAGGTTACTGTTAGCTGCCTATCAGGTGCCAGGATCCGCCACATAACACAAGCACTCAGGTCACTCCAGAATAAGTACAAATATGACTCTGTCATTGTCCATGTTGGTGTGAATGACCTGAGCCGTACCTCCCTGGACTACATGGAAAGAGACATGGAAGAGCTCTCTGATCATGTAGCCCAGGCCGGTATGACCCTGATCATGAGCAGCATCCTGCCCACACCAAGAATGATACCACGGTATAAAAAAAATTCTTGATTTCAACAATTGGCTAAGTTTCTGGTGTCATTCAAAGGGGATCCAGTGTCTGTCTGCCTGGGATGACATGCTTGACAAGCCACGCTGCTTCACTAGAGATGGCTTGCACCTGTCACCCTTAGACTTTCGAATACTTGCCAAGGCTCTTGCCACCCCCATAGTGCCTTTTTTTAGGCAAGGCTCAAAAGACAAACCCACCGCCGTAAATAGCACAAGTAACAAAAAACTGAGGGTAATGCTACTCAATGCTAGAAGTCTAAACCTCAAAATGCACACACTCGAGGCACTCCTCAGTATGGAGAAAATTGATATATGTGCAGTAACAGAAACCTGGTTTAAGGCGCCAGAGAGCACACCAGCATTACCAGGTTACAACTCATACCATACATTTCGGCCACAGAACCCAAACCGAAATACAAAAGGTGGGGACTTATCCATATTCATCAAGGATACCCACACCTCCAGGTTAGTGGCACAGCACGATGCGTCAGAGATCATCCACGTGCAACTAACAATGGGCAAAACTGCAATTCAAATTGTAGCTTGCTACAGATCCCCCATCATGTCCCAGGACCCCCATTCCACATTTATGGAAACACTGGAAAACATAAAGGTCCTACCAAACACCCTAATATTGGGTGATTTCAATTACCCAAATATTAACTGGGAGAACTACTCAAGTACTAACTCCCTTGCCCAACTTTTCCAAGAATTTATAAACTCAAACACCCTGGTTCAACTGGTCAACACTCCCACCAGAGGTGACAACATATTGGACCTGGTCATCACCAACATGGGTGACTGGTGTTCCACACCAGAGGTCAACCCCTTGCTGGTTAGATCTGACCATAACCAAATCACTTTGGATATCCATATTCTGCCCCCTCCTCCCGACAAGAAAGCCACCATGAAAAACTTTTCAAAAGCAAACTTCACGTTATTTAAGACCAAGGTGGAAAGTTTCAAAGCTGCCATGCTGAAGGATAACACCGTCCAAGCTGCAAAATCCTTTATTAAGGCATTCTACGGGCAGCTACAAGTATGCATGGATCGTGCCATCCCAAGCAAAACCAAGACTCACTCCTCCAAGAAAAGGAAAGCAGTCTGGTAGACTCCTGCTATAAACAAGCTATACAATAGAAGGAGGAAACTAGTACAGAAAAGTGTAAAATCCCAAGAAGGAAAGACATCCCTGATCAGTATCAGCAAGAAACTATGATCTCTCATAAAATCATCCAAGGTGAGCTTTGAAAGAAAAATTGTCAAGGACTCCAAAGATAACCACAAGGCATTCTTTAGCTATGTCAAGAAACTAACTGGCAATGCTCAGATCTGCTCAGAGTTAGTGCAGAATGGCACAAAATAGACTGAACCGACCGATATCGCCAACATCCTGGCAGGCAGGTTCAGAGCAAACTTCACCCCCATCTCACCCCCAGAAGGATCCATAACCATACCAGAAGAATGTAGAATCCCTGAAATCACAGACACGCAGGTTAAAACAGCCCTCTCCAAAGCCAAAAACTCAGCATCAGTGGGACCGGACAGTGTCCCAGGCTGCATCCTACATGAGCTCAAAGATGAACTAACCACTCACCTAAACACACTGTTCAACTTCAGCCTCTCCACAGGCTACATACCCATTGAGTGGTGCACAGCAACGGTTATCCCGCTCCACAAAGGTGGAGCCACAACAGACCCTGGGAACTATCGCCCTATAAGCCTGACTAGCTTGGTCTGCAAGGCTATGGAGTGCATCATCATGGAACTCATTAACAGAGACATCGGGAACCTCCAAACACTGGACCCTACCCAGTTTGCTTTGTTAAGGGCAGATCATGCCTCCTAAACCTGGTGGACTTCTTTGAGACAGTTATCAAGGCTATAGATGGGGGGAAAGTGGTACACACAGCCTACCTAGACCTCGCTAAGGCCTTCGACAACATTCCCCATTCTGGTATTATAGACAAGCTCAACAGCCTGAACATAAACCCCTATGTCACAAGATGGGTGCCAACTGGTTCATGGACAGAACCCACATGGTGACAGTTGCGGGAGCTAGGTCCATCTCTAAACTGGTTATAAGTGGTGTTCCCCAGGGCTCAGTCCTAGGACCCCTCCTGTTCGGCATATACTTCTCAGAGGTATAGGCAAGCACAGGAGGACTATGGCTGACCAAGTATGCAGACGACTGTAAACTAGGGGCTATAATTGACTCTCTGGCTGACACAGACATCCTCCAAAAGGGTCTCACTGAGACGGATACCTGGTGCCAAAATCATGGCCTCAAGCTAAATGCCAAAAAGTGCATAGTCATCTCCTTTGGAAAAAACAAAGTACCCACAAACTTCCACATAGGTGGCAGTCTCCTAAATATGGAAGATGTAATAAGGGATCTGGGGACCCAAGTAGATAGTAATCTCACCTTTGATAATCACATTGCCAAAGTGGTTAGAAAATCCTTCTATGTGGGCCACCTAATCACAAAAGTGTTTGCATCCAGATCAAAAGAGGTCATTGTGCCCCTCTACTCATCACTCATCAGACCCATCTTAGATTACAATGCCCCATTTTGGATGTATCTTACAAGACACCTGCAACAGCTGGAAAGACCACAGAAGTGCCTCACCAAGAGGATCAATGGCCTCAAACAGATGTCCTATGCAGCTCGAATGAAGAAACTCCAGTTGTGCTCAGTTGCATACCACCTACTCAGATGTGATCTCTGCCTGACATACAAGGCCATGTCCAACCCAGAATTGATAGACATGCTCCACCTAAAGAAAACCCTATCCCCTCGAGCCACAGACTCTAGGGATCTAAACCTTACCACAATAATAATAGGACGTGCTGGTGGGATAGATTCCTGTCCCAGAGACTTCCCATGCTTTGGAACAAGATCCCAATCTACATTAGGCAGAGTTCCTTGCTAACACTCTTCAAAAGAAATCTTGACGAGTGGATGGGAAACATAAAGTTTACCTCGGGGATCACTTCAGTGGCTCTGCTGGACAGAGGCACAGGGAACTAATCTAAGAGGACGGCAAAAGCCTACACATTCTGGCTAGGCTTATAAATGCCTTTAGGCAGATAGCCTAGTACCCACTTATGAACCTATGAACCTATTTGGGTGGAGTCTCAATTAAGGAAGTGTTTAACTTCTGTACCTAGGATATTGAGAGATACCGCTTATTTTTTGCAGTCTTTGTACAGTCATTTAGGTCCCGATGTTGATTGCATGGGCTATCTATTGGTAACCCTGGATATAAACAATTTGTTTACAGTTATTACCAAAGAATATGGCCTGATGGACATTGAAACTTTTCTGAGACGAGTTGAAGTTTTGAATCAAGCTGATATTATTATTAGAATGTGTATTGAGCAATAATGTTTTTATGTACAATTGTTTTTATCATCAGAACAGGGGTGCAGCAATGGGCAGCCCCTGTGCAAACTCATATGCCAACCTAGTGTTGGCATATTGGGAGGGCCAGGTTATATTTAACGCAACACATTCATGGAAGGGGTTCCTGAGTTACTATGCCAGTTTTGTTGATGGCACCGGAACATCTCCATCAATTCATTGGCTACCTGGAAACCACAACAGACTTCCTAAGATTTAGTGTCTCTTGCTCTGATACCACCGTAGATTTCTTAGATGTTCGAATAGTGAAGAATGCAGATAAACAGATAGAGACTATGTTATATAGGAAGGACTGCTGGAGAAATAGTCTCCTTGCTTATGATAGCATGCATCCCGGGTGTATGTTTGATAATATTGCCCAGGCACAGTTTTTTCAAACATCTAGGCTATGTACCAATGATGAGGTATACAGAGAGAAATCCACAGAGCTTATGGTTAACCTTAAAAAGAGGGGTTATAACCATAATATTGTACAGCGGGCATTTAATAAAAGCAAAAAAGAGAGGTCAAATAAGGCAAGACCCTGGTTTTCAAAAATGTAGAAGCAAATGACAGATAGGTGAACATGAAAGGGCAGCCATTACGAGTAACATTAAATTATAGTAATGATGTGGGTTGTATATGTAATATTATTCACCAGAAATCCAAAATTCTATTAACAGATGATTAAGTAAAGTTATTAATAACCCGGGGACCCCTCTTTTGTTTCAAATGTAGTAAGAACTTGAAAGATTTGCTATGTAATGATAAACTGAGGCTTAAGAAATCTGTTGTAGGACGACAGGGGACATTCCCCTGCAGGCATTGCAAAGCTTGTAAATACATTAGGAACAACAATGTATTTATTCATCCATTGTCTGGAAGAAGTGATTCACTGAAACAATATGCTGACTGTTTAACTAGTAATATTATATATTTGGCTAAATGTACAAGATGTTGTTCATTTTATGTTAGCAAGACCAACTGTAGATTAAAAGATAGAGTGTTACAACATATGTCAGCTATACATACAGTGAATATTCATAATGCTTTGTATCCTCATACAAAGCAGTGTCCTGATCATGCATTTTGTTTTATGGTACTGCAATTTATTCATCCATCCAGGAGATGTGGTGATTTGTAGAACATAACAGAATCTAGTGAAACAAAATGGATAACTGATTTGGCTGCTGATAGAGCGCCTGGTTTGAATGGAGTTATTCCTATCAAACCTGTTTTGAAAATGAGGAGGGTACACTACTGAGTCATTCTATATGTTGTCTGAAGAAGTTTTTTTTTAACCTGAAAACGCTCACCTACTGCACTGTTTTTTTTTTATTAAATACTGATTTTATCAGCATGGTGGTCTGGGTTATTATTTTTGCTATTAAATTATGACAATGGGTGATGTACTGGGTGAGAGCAGCCACACAATACTGTAACCTACACATATACACACAATAATACACACAAACACACACACACACACGCACACACTTGCCAGGACTCATATTAGAACCCCTAGCAATGTGGTTATTGGTATTATTGTGTTATGCAGTCACCACACACACCACAGAACTTATAGGTTGTGGGGTGTCCCAAGGTACCTATATAGTAGATAACATCTACAGCACTTGTAAGGTATGGCAATGGTAGTTGTACTGGGTGAGACGGCCACCAACTACTTTCACCCACATGTTTACATACTCACAAACACTTTCAAACACACTAATGCACACAAACACACATTTGACAATACTGAGAATAATAAGTTCAAAGAGTCATAGGTGTGTATGTGGCAAATAGCCATGAAGGCTTTACAAGACTAGCCCATGAGAATACACTGGCATCATGCCACCTGACGATACTCCCCAGTGTGTCAACTGAGTATAGTCACTGGAATGATCCCCAGGGTGGGTATTGTATTTCCCATCCACTCCTCCTGATTTCTGTTGAAGAGGGCTAATGATGTGCTTGACTTGACATGTATGTGGCATCTATTCCATAACATGGCCAGTCTCTGGGTTGTGAACCTGTCCCTCCAGCATGTCCTGTTGATCATGAGGATGGGGTTGAGGTATCTGGGGCATGTTGTGTGGACATATTGGCTTCTTCAGATGTAGCATTCCTGACAGGGTTGGGTCAGACATAGATGTGTCTGTCAGGCAGAGATCGCACCTAAGTAGCCAGTATGAGACAGAGATTCATTGCAGTTGTTGGAGGCTGTCCATATGGAGCAAGTGTGTAGTACCTAAGATCCTCTTTTTGAGGTACATTTGCAGCCTCTCCTGTTGTTGCTGGTGTCCAGTGGGGTGCATGGCAAATGGGCCATAGTACACATTCATTGGCCTACTGAGGGGAGTGTACAGGGAAACACTGTCCTTTTACTTCCAGGATTTAAAACCCTGAGTCAGGAAAAGTGACACATTGAAGGACTTTCAGAAGACAGTGGCACTGTGGTGGTCACCACAGAGCTCACTGCCAACCTGTGTTCCCAGTTCCATTATAACAACATCAGTGTTCAGTGGACTACCATCAATGTATTACTTTATGGGAACCATGTCATACCCAAAGGGGATGGTGGCACATCATCTGGCATTGATCTTATGTCCAGGGTTTTGACAACAGTCATAGGTCTTTGTGAAGGATGTCAACCTTACATGGAGGTAATAATAGCACCCACCTTGTAGTTATTTGCAAACATTGTCAGCCAGGGCACCTTTGTATTGGGCTGGTCCTCAGAGGTGTGGATCCCAAACATGAGGGAACCCAGGTCCACAACTTGTGGGACTCCACTTGTGACTGTTCAGCAGTCTGACATGGAGTCCACTGCTTTCACACTGTGGGTTCTATCTGTGAGCCGATTTGCAGGCCACCTTCTGATGTAGGGGTGGCTGCCTACCTGAGTGTGTTTGTGTATGATTCCTGAGTGGGGAGTGATATCCAAGGATTAGTTGGGCAGCCTATCTTGTTATCTATTCCATACTGTCACATAGTTATTGCACATGGCACAATGCTTATAGGGCTGCAGAGTGTCTACAGGTCAGTCTACAGTGGATGACAACTTTGGGCCTTGTAATGTGGACTGTGAGACATGTACTGGGTGGGCAACAGCAGAAAGTAATAAAACTCACCCCCACCAATGGATATGGTTCTCACACAAACACAACACCCCCCCCAACAGGCAGGACACTGTTCACACACACACAAACTTGCCCAGACTAAGATTAGAACCCCTACCTGTCTATTTATTGCTACTACAGTGTTATGCATTTATTGTATGCACCACGGGGATTATAGGGTGAAGCCTGTTCAAAGGTACTTCTAAGGTGAGGAACATCATCAGCCTTTGGAAAGTATGGCAATGGGTGATGTACTCTGTGAGAGAGGCCACAAAATACTTTAAACTACACATATACACGCACACATTTGCCAGAACTGAGATTAGAACTCCTACCTAACTAGTTATTTGTAGTACGGTGTTACACAGTTATCGCACATGCCACAGAACTAATGGAGCTAAGGCCTGACAAAAGGAACTTCTAAGGTGACAGATATCTGCAGGGCTGCTAAAGTAGGGAAAGGGAAAGTGTACTGGGTTTGAAAGGACCCAAAAGCTTTTAACTTCTAAACTCTCTCACACCACACACACACACACACACACACACACACACACACACACACACACACACACACACACACACACACACACACACACTTTTACATTTGCCAGGACTGAGATTAGAATTCCTACTTAACTAGTTATTTGTACTATAGTGTTACACAGTTACCGCATGCACCACAGAGCTTATAAGGGTGAGGCCTGATGAAAGGGACTTCTATGATGACAGACATCTTCAGGACTGCTAAAGTAGGGCAATGGGAAGTCCACTGGGTGGGGAAGGCCTGCTCATTCCTAGAGCCTACTGACATTTCTCTACGTGAATGAGCATGCCCAGTGTGACCTTCTATACTACATGTGGGACTCCATTCCAGGGATTGTTGTACTCCAGTCCAGTTTGTTTTGTGCTACAGCCATACCTCACAACCTGTTGGCACAGAATATCTGGAGATAGCCTATCAAAATGGGGAGGCAGTGGGCCATACAGTGATTGTGACTATTTCTCTCAGTAATGTGTGGGTTGCTAGAGTTACAGGGCTTGTTTTAGCAGACATCTGACATATATGCCATTTGACACTGTCATGTATTGTTTCAGTACCTCGTGACATACCTCCTCAGATCATCACAGTGATTTACCAGAGGAATGCAGGATGCATGATGCACACAGCAAAATTATCGGCCAAATGCTAGGCATTCTTGCACAATCCAGTCTGTTGAGAGGTGTGCCTATGCTTGACTGCTGGAGCTCTGGAAATGGTCCAGCACCTTGGTGATAAATTACAATGGTGGAAATCTCTGTGCATTTCTGTTCTGGCCTGGTCTGATTTCCAGTCCACGGTTGAGTAATATAAGTCAGACAGGATCAGGGTGACAGACAGACTCCGGATAGATTTGTAGGGGATAAGATATCTGTGGGGGGGTCCTGGGTCAGATATGTTTGCCTATAGCTACCAGTACTTTGCACAAGGGTCTTCTGAAGGGTTGACTGCTCTTGAAGGGTCTTGTGTGTGTCAGACTGTTTGACCAGCGTGCTGTTGTGTGTGTGTCTCACATATATGTATGGCCCACCTGTTTTTGCTTGGATGGCCACATTTTGGGGTCAGGATGTTGGACAGGATGAGTGATCAGGGAAGGGTGTGTTACTCCCCATGTCTGTGGGCCAGGGTTCTGTGGGTGCAGACATGTCTCCATCTTCCAGGGTTAGAACTGCCTGCAATAAGTGCACTCCCATGTTTAGACTCCTAGCCCTGCCTGTTGACTGTAAAGAGTATCACAGAATGTCCACATTCATGACTCATACATCTTGTTGGTTACCCAAACAAGTGTGGTTTTCAAGGAAAAGTGTTTTACAAGTCACTCAGGGTTGAAGTCAGATATTACTGACAGTAGACATTGCAGTTTCAGACTTCATACCCATCAGACATTCCATGCTACTACAATCATTCCATCAACTTTATAACATTATTAGAGCAGTATTTCAAAGGTGTCCTTCTCTTTGGACCTTTTTCACCCCATTATTCATGGCTTTGTCCAGATTTCTGGCTCTCTGACACTGGCAGGTTTTCTCCTAGCAGTTAGCAGCATGGCCTTTCTTTGCATTTTGTAAACTGTGTTATGTTGGTGTTATGGACCCCATGACACTCTCTAACATGGCACTGTGGGTGAGGCATTGACATTTGTCACAGGCCTGTAGGCCAGGTATGACAGATACAGGCCATCTGTAGCAAGGCAGTGCATTCTGATGATCATATGTTCTCAGGTTGCCGGCAGTAGACAATCCTGGGATGGTGCCAGTAATGTTGCTGCATTTCTATGGGACTATGGGGGTGACATATCTATACACAATACACATTTGCAGAGACTGTGCTGATATTTGCTTAAAATTTTGGTCCCATTTAGCATAGTGGTGTGTCCTATCTTTGAGACTACAGGTTTAACAGTATCAACCACAGGCCAGATTGTTCTGGCATAAACATTTGTAGTTTCAGACTTACCTTTCAAAGCCATACTGCTACTGCCAGACCTGCTGTGATATCACTGTATAAAAGTCTGTAGATGGGGATTTCATGGAGGCCGCCATGTGGGGGCCTTTGCCAGACACTTCTGTATAGTTTTCTACAACTGATCTGCTGGGTGGGGCTGGGGGTGGGTATGGGACCCCCACTTTGACATCCATGCATGTAACTTATGACCCCCCCAGTTATTTGGCTCTCCACATATACTGCACTGGTATTTGTCAACTAGGGTGGTACTGCATAGTATGGGTAGGGCAGTACTGGAAATACACTTCCTGCTGTCCCACAGAGCTGTCAGTTGTCTGCTGCTATCCCAGTAAGCCACCCCATTCCCTTGCATACTTGAATCAATACCATAGATATGCTATCAGAACATTCCCCTCCATTCATTTATTTTGTTAAGGGACTGACTTACCTTGTGCCTGAGGCTGTTGTGAGGATGGTACTTAACATCTGACTATGTCGGCTGCATGCAATACACTGCCTATACATGGTAAGGTATAGGTGGTGTGATGTTTGGCATCCATTTTACTGTGTGTGTGAGTCAGAGAGAGAGATCAGTCCCTCAGGTGCTACAGTGTCAGTGTATGTGCTATGCGTTACCTCTTTGCCAAGGTCAGGGCATACTGGGCACACCTCCATCTGCCTATTTGGGCAGGCTCAGGATGTTCCTCCTCTGAGTCTCTCTGTGCCTGTAGGGACCTTGACAATGGTGGTGGCTGTGTAGCCCTTCCCCATTTGGTTCCTGCTGCAGCTGTTTCCACAGGATCATATTGTGTAGCATGGCACATACTATGAACATGTGTGCATATGTGGCTGGAGAGTGTTGCAAGGCTCCACCAGATATGTCAAGGCAGTGGAACCGTGACTTGAGCATCCCAAACACATGCTCTATAATGATCCTGGTTTGTGCGTGTGCCTCATTATGGGGTTCTTGTATGTGTGTGTGTGTGTGTGTGTGTGTGTGTGTGTGTGTGTGTGTGTGTGTGTGTGTGTGTGTGTGTGTATCATCAGCCATGGCTCCAGTGTGTAGCCAGCATCCCCCACCAGATGGCCATATGGGATGCCCCCAATGGCAAATACCTGGTGCAGCTGTGACAAATGAAAGAAAATGGAACCGACAATGGGTACTGGAGGACTGAAACCACCACAAAAACAAATTTGACCTAGGTTTCATCTTTATTTAGACTTCTTCAGAACAAAATGTTAAAAAGTGGTTACCCACCAGCATTTATACAAGATAAGATGACATCATTGATCAATTAGTCAATTAGTCAATTAAAAACTTAAAAGGCAAAAAACATTTCACCATGCTTAAAGCAACCTGAGCACACACCCACACACACACACAAACAAATCACTTATAATATGGTGAACATACTGCATTAGTGATAGTAAAAAATTCATAAATACGGTGTCACAAAATCAAATAACAAAATGTTATAATGAAAATGAACACCTAGCATCACACCATGTAATATGTAATGTTAAAAAAATACAATTATACATGACAAGTTAAATTATCAACTAGTCACCCAAGAATGTGTTTCAGTTTTAAAATTGGGGCTATACTAATATGATCATTAATACCAGGAAAGACAGTTGCATTCAACCTAAGTTGCCACCTTACTTCACTAATATCTAAATGCAAATCTAAAATCCTACCCTGTACATCCTTAATTATATTTTGCAATATACAAAACTTGAAATGATGTCCATCATGCGTTTCAATGTGCCTGTAAAGGGCATTAGTGCTTTTCCTTAGCCTTATATCTGAGAGGTGCTCATTAATCCTCTCTTTAAAGGCTCTACTAGTTTTTCCGACATAAAACGCCGGACACTGTACACACTGTGCCATGTACACCACATTTTTTGTATGACAGTCAAAATGCCCATATAATCTAATAGGCACACCTACCACTTGTAAATTGGAACCTGTTACTAAGGGGTGTATTGGCCATTAATTAGAGGTAGAACAAGTACAGAACTTATAAGAGTGGACCAGGACACAATTAATCAAATTGTTAATGTGGATAATGATGGCCATACTCTATCTGTGACCAATAACACCAGTAGTCATTTTTCCGAACACAACCTTTATTTTATCACCACTTATTCTTATGATGCTCCCAATATTAGGGACATTATATACAACAATTGGAGGTTTCTCAGGTTAGATTGTTTGGTATGGGACAAGCTTGGTACTTATCCCAAATGTGTTTTTAGGAAGGCTAGGTCGTTGAAACAGCTATTAGAGAAGGATGATAATGTTTCCATTGTGACTGGTAGGCCCATCGGGAATTTTAAATGTGGGAGATGTAGTGTGTGTCATCACATCTCAGTAACAGGTTCCAATTTACATATTACATGGTGTGATGCTAGGCGTTCATTTTCATTATAACATTTTGTTATTTGATTTTGTGACACCGTATTTATGAATTTTTTACTATCACTAATACAATATGTTCACCATATTATAAGTGATTTGTTTGTGTGTGTGTGGGTGTGTGCTCAGGTTGCTTTAAGCATGGTGAAATGTTTTTTGCCTTTTAAGTTTTTAATTGACTAATTGACTAATTGATCAATGATGTCATCTTATCTTGTATAAATGCTGGTGGGTAACCATTTTTTAACATTTTGTTCTGAAGAAGTCTGAAGAAGTCTAAATAAAGACGAAACCTAGTTCAAATTCGTTTTTGTGGTGGTTTCAGTCCTCCAGTACCCATTGTCGGTTCCATTTTCTTTCGTTTGGTTTTTGGTTTGTGTTTGTTTTTTGTCATGCAGCTGTGACAAATGCCAGATGTGGGAGTCGTGTTAGCTTCCATGGCTGCCAGCACACACATTCATGATAATGCCCTGGGCATCGCACATGACCTGGCAGTTGATGGAGTGGAACCACTTGCGGTTTAGGTAGAACCTACCCTGGTCACCGGGTAGTGCTTTGATGTGGATGTGCATGCAGTCTATGGCACCCAGTACCTCTGGATATTCTGCTACATGGTGGAAGAGCTGCATATTGCTGGTCTTCTCCTCATTGGTGCTGGGGAAGTAAATGTGCTCAGCGGCATGTTGTCGCATGGCATCCAGGAACTGATGGAGTGTCCTGGACGCACATGCCTGTGAGACCCCTATGATATCCCCAGTTGGTCTTTGGAAAGTACTAGCTAGTATTCTTTAGGCTGCACATACCTTAGTATCCAATGGGATGGGTTCACCTCTGCTGGTTCTGGGTCTGAGGTGAGGCTGGCACAACTCAACAAGTTACTGAAGTATGTCCCTGTCCACCCTGTAGCTCTCTACTATCTCCAGATCATGTAGCCCCTGGTAACTCCTCGGTCTCAGTTGGTTGTCAGCATTATCCTCCTCTCACCCTCAGTCTCTAGCACATACTGATAGATCAAAGCAACAGCAGCCCCTAACATTTTTTGTTAGTTTTGTCAGTTTAAAATTCCCCCGAATGTGTACACCAGTGGTGTAGAGTCTGTGGGAAAAAACAGACTGAAAGGTGTTTGCATAGTTTATAGTAGTGTGCTGGGCTCCTGCCTGTGTAATTGGCTGATTCTCATACATTCCACCTGTCAGCTATGGTAGTTCTCCTTGATTGCCTTCCTTCTGCTGTTTCTCCTTCCCATTTCCTCCCCGTTTAAGCCCCAATGCATGCCGAGCATACCCGTTGCTCAATTGTAAACAGTTCTGCTATTTTCTGTGCACACCCATTTAGATAAAGTTAACACTTTTAAGCATAACTGACCCTCCCCTGGATGTGAACACGCTCTCCATTTCATGGAATAAAACAAAACAGCCTTAGACACATCCCCTTTCTTAGCTATGCTTAGCTAAGGGCAAACACAGGCCACTGAGCTCCAATGTGCTTACAGCAAGCATGACACACCCCCTTTTCATGTTAACTGCTCCTCCTGTCTACACGGTGGTGTTAGAGCACCTACACGGTTAGGTGAAGTCTGACACGTAGAAAAAAATTGTGATTCAGTATAAATACCCTCATTTGCATACACCACTGCCTTACTCCATAGTTACCACACTTAGAATGGGCCTTTCCCCTTAGCAACCACTATTCCCTGGTATTGTTTTCATTCTGCATGCCATTGACTATAATGGCAAAATGCAGATTTCTGTTAAAATTGATTTTTTCTCAATTTTTTTTTTTTTTTTTTTCGGCACGATCCTGTTTGTGCGCCACTGCCTTATGCTTAAACGGCCAAGATCGGACAAAAAAAAAGTTTTATTTAAAAAAAATTTAAACTATTTACCATGCCAATGGCCATATATTTGGCCATTGACATGTCTAACAAATATAATACATGCTTTATTTTAAGCTGTTATGACTCCGTTTTCTAATTTGCAGAAATGTGTTCAGCTAGTAACTGAACACTTTTCTGCTTCTTAAACTATTCCTGCACAGATACGTGCCTGCTTGTTGAATCACTAATTCACCTCATTTGCATGGTTTTCACCAGCACATGAGGTAATTAGTATTAGGCAGTGGTGTCCATGTAGGAATAGTGTAGGAGCACTCGTGCACATCCCTGGAGCCCTTTATTGAATCGCTCGGTGGCCATGTTCCATGCAGCAGTTGCTGCACTATTCCTACACTCCGTGTAGGGTTTAATGAATCCTGGGGTATTACTCTGAAATACAAACTAAACACCACAATAACCCCCAAAAATTTTGGACTGCATTTATCAACATTCTCCGACCTGGAAAAGCTGGTACACCTCTTCTCACTACAAGAAACAGCTTTGACTGTATACCCAGACAGTTTAGCACCTACTTCACAGAAACTATTCTACATCTTTCTAACAGCTAACCCCCTACTGCCACCTCAAAACTTTTCCACCTCAACAAAACAACTCCAGCTTCTCCTTTCAACCTGCATCAATAAACACTATTAAAAAAACTTCTTAGGAAACTAAAGCCCACTTTTCTAGCTGCTGACCACTTACCACCTGAGTTCTTAACACTATCTTCTGAAGTAATTTCATATCCAGTCACCATTCTAATAATTAAATCTATATCAGAACAATCTGTTCCCACCATCTGGAAAACATCATACATCACTCAAGTCCACAAAGGTGGCAATTCTACTGAATTGTCTAACTACTGCCCTATCGCAATTCCATCCCCACTATCTAAAATACTGGAAAAAAATTGTTCAGAAGCAAATCATGGATCACCTAGCTGCAAACAAATTGTTAACGATAACACAACATGGCTTCCGCCCAAACCACAGCACCACCACTGCACTTATATCATTGGTAAGCATGTATCCTCCATCTTTTTAGACTTATAAAAAGTTTTTGATATGGTAGATTGCAACAAATTCCTACACACCCTCTCTGACTTGGCCTTATCACATTCTACTCTTACCTGGTTCCAAAGCTACTTAGCTGAAAGACTGCAAGCAGTACATTGGCATCAAAATCTATCTCCTCTACTTCTTGTCACTCTAGGAATCCCCCAAGCATCTACTCTTGGCCCCCTACCGTTCTCCATATTTACAAACAACCTTTACACTGCAGCCCCTTCTGCCACAATTATCCAATACACTGATGATTCCAAAGTAATATGAGCTGAAAATACCCGTCAAGAGCTGCAAACACTCACTCAGTCATCCTTTCTCAAAATAGAATCCTGGATAACAAACTCCCGCTTAATTTTAAACCCCAGTAAGACATAACTCATGCTATTCCATCCTAATAAAGGTTCTATACCCACAGCATCTTTCTACATTGCCTCCACAAATAACAAAAGTATCATTCCCTCTCCACACACCAAACTATTGGGTGTGGAAATAGAAACCAATATGAGATCTGACATCCACATCTCCCAGTCAATTAAAAAAGTCTGCAAAAAACTTGGTGCACTATATTGGAACAAGCAATATCTCACAAAAACACAAGAATAACTTTTGCCCAAACTCATTTGACTTAAGCTCTTCTTTATGCAACACCCAAACTTATAAACCTCAGGAAAACTGAACTGACAAAATTAGAATCCCGTTACAACAAAATAGCTAGGTATTCAGCAAAAGCTACATTCAGATCTCACCACTGCTCTGCCCTAAAACAATTAAACTGGTGAGGGCTTCCTCAACTCTTACACCTGTCCCAGCTTAACATTTTATTTTATCATCCTAAAAAAAAAATCCTTCCTACAAGGCTTACTTAAGCCTTATTCCTGTAGCAGAATTCTGCACTCTAACAATAAACCCCTCTTAGATCTCAACAGCACACAGTCATGCTGGAGAATCCATCTACTTGCATTATATAGCCAGGATTTGGAACTCTCTACCTAGTAACATCACATCTAGTACTACTTCAGCTAAATTTAAACAAACACTAAAAACCCACCTTACCAGTAAATGGCTGTGCCCTTGCTCTGCCCCAGATTAAGAATTTCCCACTCCTCTTAGATAACATTTCTTCATACACTACTACCCTTGACTTCACTGGTGATTTATGTATTATTATTAGCTTATAGGTATCCATTCAAGTGGGAACTCTGCTAACCAACAAAACGTGTGTAAATATAAGTCAATGTTATTTACTGTCACCTTGTATGATAAGTACATCTTATTCCAGTTGTATCTTTATTTGTGCATATTTGCTGCTATCAATCTCGGTAAACCTATACACTATGTCCAGTTGTATATCTTGTTTACTTATACTGTCTCACTTAGGATATTTGTAATTTTTTCTGTTATGTATTTTCCTAATTATGTTTTTCTTCTGCATTCTCTGTGTGGAGCTTTCCTCCCTGGGCCTCCATTGAAAAAGGACATGTTGTCCAGTCAGACTATCCTAGTAAACAAATGTAAAATAAAATATAAATAAATAAATACATTTACTTTATATTTTTTTCTGAACACCACCTAATAATTAATTTTAAAAGTTTGTTAATACTAATGGTAGTATAGTCCCGTAAAATGTTCAGCACTTAGAGAAATATTCTAAACTGGCTGATTAGCTTCCCTGTGTTGTGCCAAAATATGGGCTGAAAGGGGTCAATTAGTATATGTATCATGCAAGGCAAGCTCAGGGCAGGGTGGGGGATACAGAAAAGGGAAGTTATCAGGAGATAATCCTTGAACTGCTGACTCTTGTAAAAATGTCTCATTAGATGAGAAAGGCAGTTTAGACAAGACCTAAGAAGAATTATTTACGGAGGAAAATTAAGCTTTACAAGTTAAGGGAAAAATACACAAGAAAAGGTAAGATATATAACGTGGAATAGATATACAAAGAGAGCTGGCACATAGCTAACAAGCATAAAATGGGAAGTCCAGTGTTTTAGCTGCATAGGAAGTTACGTCATATGTGAAAAAGAAATACAAGATTGGGAAAGTAAGGTGGGCTACTGAAGAGAGAGATATTAGAGGTGGGAAGAGCCAGAAGTGGGACATCAGCATATTTGAAGGGACTGCAAATATGTATCTGATATATAGAAAACCCTGGAGGAGCAGATGGCAAAAATAAATAAGTGAAATACAGATCACAACAATGTGACACTGAATGCCTAGCAAAATAACATGAATGCTTTACAACAGGAATATTCTAAAGATGTAAACAGTATAGTTTGAGGAAAGCCAAATTAGACAACTTTAACAATCACAAAAGGAAGAATGAACTTTTATTTCACAGTAATCCAAAAAGGATCAGTGAGTTTAGAAATGTTGTGGTTTATTTCTGCATTTCTTGGAACTGCCGCAATAAATGAATACATAAATGTATAAAGATTACTTGGATAATAAAAGAAAAACTGTTTGTGTGTTACCAGTTGAAATTGCCTGATTACTTCTGCCTTCAATGCCTACAAGTAATTCTGCAATAATGATGTTTCTTACAAGTTTTGTGACTTGCCAGCAAAATAACCACAGTTTAAGCACATTGTAAACTCCCATTCTGAAGATAAGGGCCGGATGCAAAAAACTTTACTGCATCTCGCTAAGCAAATTTGAGAGACAATCAGTGATGTGTAGTGCGTGTGCAATTCAGAAAACCAGGCTACATGATTAGCCCAAATAATGAGGTCATTGGTATTACATGCTAATGATGTATAATGAGGCACTCATTATGATAATGAGGCAAAACAAGATGACAGGTGCAATTCAAAAAATGCCAGATAATAGAGCTGCACACATAGTATATTTGAACACCGGAGTGTGCAAGTTTTTAGATTAAATAAATTGCAGAATTGTGTTGGAGGATGCCACAATCATTGTAAATGTGTATCTGCAGGAGGCTCTAATTGCAACTGCTGTGCCTGCTGATGTGTGACATTGGCCCTAGAAACTCAGGATCATGTGACCATATTTAACATTTCATGCCCTCCACAACACCAACAATGTGAAACAGTACCATGTTGACAGGGACACCATGCAACAAATCTATGAAATGAGTTGGCCTTATCTTTAGACCTGTGAGAGTAAAGTAGTACTTATCCCATTAGATACCAAGGTTTATGTAGCTTTACTCATATTAGCTGCAGGGACCTTTCAGTGATTTACAGGGGACAAAATGTGGGTATCTCAGGCATCTATCCCAAGAATTCTCCACAAGTTTCGCAATGCCATGAAGAATAAAAAACAGACAGGAACCGAAATACCCAACACAAGTTTAATGCACTAAAATACAGTAAGCGCTTTTGTTCGTTTCAGTGAATGAACTTCTTCAGACAGCCACTTAAACAATTGGTCCAAGTTAAATACCTTTCATTGTAGTCACATGACAATAAAAAATATGGAAACCAATCCAACACATAATACTTAATAAAACTACAGTTTGAATCAGTTCCAACCCAATTTCAAAAAATACAAAATTTATAAACACAAAAGTGAACATGGGTAGAAAAAAGTTTTTTTTTACCTGCTCAAACTTACAAACGGAAGCGCTTACTGTTTTATAGTGTATTAAACTTGTGTTGGGTATTTCAGTTCCTGACCATTTTTTATTATTTGTGGTTTAGAGTCTTTTTTATTTTTAAGAGTTTGTGGATTAGTGTTTCCATTTGGAACGGTATGGCAACTGAAGGTAACCCAAGCACACCACCACTATTTTCTCAGGACAATACTACTTCTGAAGGGACTGAAGCTGTGGGGAAGCTAACTTTGTTAGTCAACATCTTAATGCAATGAGTGGAGGATCTGGCTTGTTGAATAACTGGTCTTAATTCTGGTAACCTGAACAGGACTGTTGACAATGTACCCTCCACTGTTTCCAGAAACCACAACACCATTCATCCTTTAAATAATCCCAGTGGAACTAATGGTCCGGATAATGGCGTAACCAATCCACTCTCCAATACTTATAACTCATCGGGGCTTATTGGAGTGCCAGTAGTTAAAGACTGGTTGGAGAAACCATTTGATTTCCAAGGGCAATTGGAGCATCGAACCTGGTACTACCGGCCATAAAATTCAACACTGTGGAGAATTTAAAAATGCTGGACAATAAATCATTGAAACACAAAAAGTTACAGTTAGAAATTGATTATTTTAGGGAATGTCTGTGGAGAAAAAAGGTCCCTAAGGGACTTAGGTCGTGGTGCTACCCTTCAGGGTTGCAACCTGATTCCCTGTTTTATCATGACCTGATTCGTCTATTTGATAAGCAAGGGTTAGAACTGATGGAAGTGTTTATTTAAACATTACGGTCAATGCTTTGGCAAAGGATATTAATGAACTTGACTCTGCCATTAGAAAACATGTTGATTTCAACATATATAAATATGAACATGGCAGGGTTTTTGAATGTATAGATGCACATATACAAAAATTGGTAATCTCCAAGTGTAGTACCTCGCAGGATGGACAGTAGCAAAACCCACCCCAAACACACCTCCAGTCCTGTGGAGGCAGCAGCAGTATGATTATTCAACAGTGTGCAAACTGGAAGTTAATTAATATTCAGCATCTGTGCCAAAAGCAACCCAAATGACATTCATGTAATGTTGTATTAGGGGCATAAAACTTCATTCAGTACCAAAAAGGAAATGTTTTATTAGGGACATAAAACTAAAATGCCTACAGTAGATCACATTTCAGGCAGTCAATTGGGCAGAGTTCACACCATTTCTCTAATCTATACTATTACATTTTAACAGCTTTAAGGACATATGCTTGCAAGGAAGTGGGGGTGTGGGGGCACAGCACCCCCACAAGGGGGTGCAGGGGGGCTTGTCCCCCTGAAAAAGGAGAAAAAGTAAGAATTTATCATAGCATGGAGTTCGTTGTGATACTGAATATGTAGCAGTTTACACAAAGTGACATGCGAATTTGCATGCCTATCAGTCTTCCTGGATATCCCCGCCCATTTGGCGTGCCAATCAATGACGGCACACCCAAAGCTACGCAGAACTAACTGCAAGGTACTACACTTGTAGATTACCCAAAAATCTAGGGGTATTAAAATGAAAAAACCTGAACGGGACAGCATTGACTACAACAAAGGTGTGGCTTACCCTAAACCTCCACCTTCACAACAATGGAATGGCTCAGTTGGTTCAACAAACATTGAAGGGGTAGGACTAGATTCATCTAACTACTTGAGTTCTAGTACTGAATACCCTGATGTTGAAGACATAATTGAACTAAATTACAATGAGCCTCCCTTGCAACATAGTGAACGCTTAAGGAATCAGACAAATGCACCAACAGTTGGGAACGTTAATTTTAATTAAAATACTTTTAATACAGCAAATTTTCTGGCTTGTCAGGATTGGAATTACCAGAACAGTTCCAGGTATATTCAATACAGAATGAACTTTCGAGGGCACAACAAGCAGCGGAGATAGTGCCAATGACTTTGCCCGATATCCAAGGGGATGTTGAGTCATCTACTTCCTTGGGAGACAAGAACAATCTTGTATTAATCAAAAATACCCAAGGTGATTTTAACATTTATAATTTTTCATTGTTTAAAGTTGAAACTCCCTTAGCAAATATGCTAGCTAAAGATTTAACTTGTGTGTCCTCACGACGTGGGGAACTTGCAAGGACTTTATTGGACCTTAAATTGTTCAGAAGGAAGTTGAATCTGAGCATTCTTTTTAATGATCAAATGGGTAATGTAGTAAATTACAGGGTATCTAGTGCATTTAGCCCACCACTTCACCCAACTTTGATTATGTTTGAATGTATATGTGGGGATTACTAGACAGTAGAAATGATTCTTATTTACAACCAAATCTTGAGAAACAAGAATGGGAGACCTTAAATATTATAAGATCTTGTAGGGTCCATGTGATGAAACCTAATAAAAGGGGAGGGTTGGTGTTCATGGACCTTAATGATTATATTGTCACTTTAAAGATCAGAAGCCACCAGGTGGGACATTTATTTCCGAAACATATTACGTTTTCTTATGGGAGATACTCGAATTTGAAAGAACTGTTAAACAGGAAGTTAACTAAGTCTGCTGATGGGGATGTTGGGATGCATCATTGTGGTCGATGCTCGGTGTATGTGAAAGTTAAAAATATGCATGGACTAAAAATTAATGGCAAAAGATATTTTGCATTTGAAAAATTTGATTGTCAGTCAGTAGGAATAGTGTATATTTTGGGATGTAATTGCAATACACCATTATGGTATATTGGGCAAACTACGAGAAAGGTCAAAGTGCGCATCTTGGAACATTTAGGGGATATAAGAAGGGGGAATATGGAGAGTCCAGTGGCCTCTCATTTTATTAATGCACACAATGGGAAGGTGGATGGCTTTCTATTTAGCGTGTTGGCTAGACCCCATATATATGCAGACAACTTCAAGAGTGCACTTTGTAGACTAGAACACAAAATGATTTTGGGTTACCACACTTTATACCCCAGGGGAATGAATTTAGAGAGTGGGCTTGCATTATGAAATTTTGAATATTTATGTATTTAATGTTGTAAAAAGATTTAAATGTCCATTTAAAATAGGTAATTTATATATGATATATTTAATGCATTTGGTATTTTGCTACTTGTAGTATTAATTTATGGTTTCAGTAGTAATAAGTAATTATTTAAATGAAAAAATGTATGTATTTAACATTTGGAATGCACATTTGATATTTGTATTTAATGTTAGGAATTATAATCAAATCAAAAGCTTAATGAATTAATTGATTAACTGAGAAGCATTTAAAAGGAAGATACAGCCTGATGATAATTGTTCCATGAAAGCAAATTGCCGAGGTACCAGAACGTGTGCTGTGATATGGAATAAAGAAACCTTCCTTCTATCTCACCTGGTGGCTTCTGATCTTTAAAGTGTTTGGATTGTTCTTTTTTTCTGTGGCGGTACGTGTTTTTTCTATGATTATATTGCCAGGATGTTGAAAGTATTGAGCTCAGATAGTTATGAATGAGTATCATTGAATGAAGTTAACAGGGCTCGCCAAAAAATTAAGTCATACATTAATGATTTGTTTATTGATTCCCGAGTTAACATTGAGCTATACAATTATTTAACTATGCCAGCACCATTAACCCCTGTAATCTTTGTCATTCCTAAAATTCACAAGGTCATGTACAATCTTCCCTTATGTCCAATAGTGGATGACAGGAATTCAATCACTTATGCCAGTGCAAAATGTATAGATAACACTCTGAAGAAATGTTTGGTGAATGAACACCAGATTTGTAAAGATTCTTGGTCTTTCCTTGAAAACATTAACAACTTAAACTTTGTAGATGAATTACATTTTTTGGCCATTGATGTTAAAGACTTATACCCAGTCATTCCTCATCAATTAGGAATAGACTGGGTTTGTAACTTATTAAAAGAGGAAGGGGCAAGCAGTATAGATGTTTCCTTAATCGAAGAACTGTTGGACATTAGTCTTTGTAAAAAAGTTTTTTTCTGTTTGAAGGGAAACATTTCCTGCCAAAGAAAGGGGTAGCCATGGGCTCCCCTTGTGGAGCATGCTTTGCACACCTTGTAATGGTGTACTGGGAATGAGATTTTTTGTTTAAAAATGTGCAATATTTTGAAAATATCTATTATTATACTCATTACCTGGATGACATTTTTATTATTTTTAAAGGTGACAGGGACTTAGCCTCAAGTCTTCTTGAATATTTTAATAGTACTACCCAATTTCTGGTGTTTACATTCACCTATCACACTGAGAGAATTTCCTACCAAGATGTAGATTTGGCCAAGGACAGGTCGAATCAGAGATACACTGCAAGCATATTTAGGAAAGACACTTATTCTAATTCTTTTTTACACTATTCGAGTGCCCATCCTTCACATCAGAAATGTTCTTTTGTGAAAGGACAATTTGTTAGGGCAGCAAGAATGGTGACTGATGAGGATGACTTTATTAAAGAATGTGACACTCACAACTATGATTTTGAAACGAGGTTACCTAGTGAAATTACTTAGTGATTTAATTGAAGAAGTCCAATACAAAAGACTTTTAGGGCACTTTAAACCCATTTTAAACAATATGATGTTAAATCAATCCAATAGTCTGTCTGAAATTATCAGAGTAGATAGTAACGACATCAAAACCAACATTAATTATTCATTAACTTTTGTTACTTCCTTCAGTTTAGATGCTTTAGCAATTTTGATGAAGAATTGCTGTTTAATTAAAGACAACTTCATTAGCCGAAAGGTGGAAGAAAGAACAAGCTTCATATTTAAAAGGGGAAGAAATGTAAAATGCATTTTAGAAAATAATAGCGAATCAAAATTTACAAATTTAGGTATGTTTAAATGTAAGTCTTGTCCCTACTGTAAATACATGGACGTGGGTAAATCCTTCAGTATTAGGGGGAAGAAATTCATGAGCAAGGAAATGTTCAATTGTAATTCTAAATCGGTTGTTCACCTTGCAAAAGGTAAGTCCCGTGTAAGCTTTTATGTAGGGAAGACTGAACACAAATTCAGAGAGCGGGTATATGAACATCTGTATAGCATAAAGAAAGAGAAAGCTGAAAATGCACTGGTGAGACATGCTTCCTTAAATCCGAATCAATTCTTTACTTTTAGGGTTATTGACCAAATTAGAGTTGATGAAAGGGGAGGCCCTACATCTTTAAGGTTGGACCAGCAAGAAGTAATTTGGCAAGTTAGGCTTAACGCCTACAATCAGCCTGGGTTGAATGATCTTTTGTTTCATTTATCGTATGTTGAAACTTAAAAGTTTGAGCAGGTAAAAAAACACTTTTTTCTACCCATGTTCACTTTTGTGTTTATAATTTTTGTATTTTTTTTTAAATTTGGTTGGAGTTGATTCAAACTGTAGTTTGATTAAGAATTATGTGTTGGATTGGTTTCCATATCTTTTATTGTCATGTGACTACAATGAAAGGTATTTAACTTGGACCAATTGTTTTAGGTGGTTGTCTGAAGAAGTTCATTCATTGAAATGAATGAAAGCGCTTACTGCATTTTAGTGTATTAAACTTGTGTTTGTTTTTTCTCAATGACATGCTAAATGCATGTAGGGAGGTATATGTGGTTTTCAGATACTCAAGAGGAGAGATACAACAGCATATGGGATTTCCGTAATGTGGCCTATTTCACTGAGGTACTGCAGCTGAAGACTGTACCCACATTGAAATAAGGCCCCAGTTTTTTAATTGAGAAGGAGGTATGTAAGCAGAAAATGGTATCACTCTATCAATTTCCAGGTGGTCTGTATTGCACAGGGTGTCATCAATAATGTGTATGCAGCCACCCAGGCAGTTTTCATGACTCACAGAAATGGTACACATATGACCTGTACTAACATTTTACAAGAAGTGACTTCCACCAGAGGCATTATTGACACCAGATACATCCTTCAACCCTGACTCATGACACCCATAAGAAATCCACACAGTCATACAGACAATGGGTACAATGCACTATAGCAAGCCAGAAACATTGGTGAGCATGCAATTGGGCCGCTGAAGACATGCTTTCACTGTCTGGATACATTTGGTGGTGCCCCGTAGTATGATCCAGACACACGTACCAACATACTAATCATACATGCAGTGTTACACAATATTATACTTAGAAAGCAGTTATAGGCAGGGGGACCTTTTGAAGTGCCAGTAGATCTCATTAGATCAGGTACCAGAGGCAAAGTCCGATGAGGAGTCAGAGGAGGAACCAGTATCAAGGAGGTGCAGTTTGGAATGGCACTTGCAAAGAGGTAGCACACTGCACATAACTTGACAACATAGTAAAGAAGAGTTAAGCCGATATGCTACAGCAAAAGTGATGCATGCAAAACCAACACCAGGCTGTGCCTAGATAACATAGATTGGCCATGATGTGCATTAGACATAGGCAACCCAAGTAACAATGTACAGAGGGCAGAACACAGTTTGCATCATTTGCACAAGTGGAGAATGGAGTACAGGCATCCATGTCTTTCACAAGGAAGTGTATAAGTATGAGTGCTGAAGAGTGTAAAAATAAAAAGTACATTGCTGTGGTGGTGCAGTAGTTAGCATTGTCACCTCACAGCAATAGGTGCCCCGGCTCAGTTCTTGGCTGGCGTGCCATCTCTGTGGAGTCTCCATGTCCTCCCTGCAGTTGCATGGGTTCCCTCTTGGTGCTTCGGTTTCCTCCCACATCCCAAAGACATGCTGTAGGTGGATTGGACACTCTAAATTGGCCCCAGGTGTGTGTGTGTGTGTGTGTGTGTGTGTGTGTGTGTGTGTGTGTGTGTGTGTGTGTGTGTGTGTGTGTGTGTGTGTGTGTGTGTGTGTGTGTGTGTGTGTGTGTGTGTGCGTGTGTGTGCGTGTGTGTGTGTGTGTGTGTGTGTGTGTGTGTGTGTGTGTGTGTGTGTGTGTGTGTGTGCCTCCTCTGTGTGTGTGTGTGTGTGTGTGTGTGTGTGTGTGCGTGCGTGCGTGCGTGCGTGTGTGTGTGTGTGTGTGTGTGTGTGTGTGTGTGTGTGTGTGTGTGTGTGCCTCCTCTGTGTGTGTGTGTGTGTGTGTGTGTGTGTGTGTGTGTGCGTGTGTGCGTGTGTGTGTGTTTGTGTGCCTTCTGTGGAAGATTAGGCACTGGGCTGGCAAATTAACATCTTATAACTCCACCGCCAATCGTTCTGCAGACCATTGTTTTGTTGGGGCAACCCCTAACCGGGAAAAGCCAAAAGGAGAAGAAGAAGATGTGAAATGTTAGAACTGGTATTGAGAGGGTTATGTTAAATAGGGCCTGGGTCAGTGCATGTGTGTGATGTGCTGGGAGCTGTGATGATATCAGTGTAGGTCTGTAGAGACACATCCTGATCAAATGGTGCAGGACTGCAACTTGGACTATTGGACATATCTAGGGCATCATGGCAGAGGGTTAAGCATCCCATAAACATCCTTGTCTATGACATCTGCCTCTGCCAGGAGTTGCACTGGCAGTACAATGACACTGGCTAGATGCAGGAATGCAATCTGACCTCGAGTGATATCTGCTAGGGGATGTGCCAGTTTGATGATGTCCATGGTCATGGGGAAGGCCTCCCCTAGGAATAAACACCTCTACAATAGATGTTGATGTGGTAGTGCAAACACTGCCAGAAGGAGACCTCACACATCCTCAGCCATGTTGGCTAACATCTGTGAATGTAGCAGATGACTGACTTTGAGGACAGCTCTCAGCCATGGCAGGTGAGCCAGAGAAGACATTGCACTTTCCAGTGTGTGATTCACTCTAGCCAAGGAATCATACATACAGGATATGCAAACATATAGTTCAGCATGCACTACCTGGATCAACCTCACTATCTCTGCCATGGCTGCAGTGGCATTAGCATTTGCCTCTTACTTGGTTGCACCAACTGACTCACCAACCTCAGGGGAAGGGCAAGTATAATTGCCAAGCCCCTGTGTAGATGTCTCTGTCATGAGTGCTAGGGTAATACTTCTCAAAATCTTGTAACAAGAAATCTGGAAAAAGACAAAAATGATGGAGGGACAAAGGTCCAAAACTTGGAAAAACTTTTAAATATTGCTCTTACAAACTTCAAGTAGCTAGAATAATGGGTTCTGCATTAGCGTGGATTTTCTCAGGGATGTGAAGTCTGACACTGAACCATGTGTTATTATTTAGTGACATGAATCCTCAATGATTTGTCAGAAAACTACAAAGAGTATGATAGACAGACCAAACATATGAGGCAAAAACAAGTATTTTCTGCAAAATTCTGGACAGTTCAGACATCTATAAACTGGAAGTCAGCACACTTCTCTGATCTATATTTCCTCCTCAACTTGTTTTCTGTATGATGTTTTGATAGTCTGAGTATCCATAGGCATAGAGACTGAGACCATGGTCTGTTTGGGGATGCAGTGGTCACACAACTTGTGATAAACACACACTATATACTCTAACATCAGATGTGGACATAGTGCTGGTTCTGAATAAACAATCACTTGTGAATATACCAAAGCAAAAAACATCCATTCTAAGGATGACTCAGCACCACAACTAGACATGCAACTGAGATTTTTACAACCATAAATATGATAAAAGCTAAAACCCATGCTCATACCATGTGCAAATAGCTATGACCATTGAACCCCTGATATACCTATATATGTAAGTCAGAGAGATTTAATAGTTTTGTAGTGAATTAGAGGTAAAGCATTCCTACAGGTTTTAGGTTCATAGGTTCATAGGTTCATACTAGGCTATCTGCCCGAGGGCATTTACAAGCCTAGCCCATCGTTTTGTGGCTTATGCCACCCCTTTAGTATGGGGAACTATACCCATTATTTTGCTGTGCCTCTGTCGAGCAGTGACACTGAGGTAATCCCTGGGGTATATCTGCGATCTCCCATCCATTGGTCAAGATTTCTCTTGAACAAGGCCAGCGAGGTGCTCTGCCTCACATGTACCGGGATTTTGTTCCACAGCATAGGGAGTCTTTGGGTGATGAATCTATCCCTCCAGCACGTCCTATGAATAGCCGTGTCGAGGTTTAAGTCTCCCGCCCTTGTGGCTCTGATGGATCTAGATTTTTTGAGGTGAAGCATATTCATCAAATCTGGGTTTGACATGGCCTTGTATGTTAGGCAAAGGTCACCTCTGAGCAAGCGGTAAACGACTGAATAGAGCTGGAGTTCTTTCAGTCGGGCAGCATAGGACAGATTTTTGAGACCCTTTATCCTTTTGGTGAGGAACTTTGTGGCCTCTCCAGCTGCTGCAAGTGTCGGGTCAGATACATTCAATGGGGCATTGTACTCAATCATTGGTCTGATGAGTGATGAGTAAAGGGAGACTATGACCTCCCTTGATCTAGATGAGAATCCCTTCATGATAAGGTGGGCAATGTAGAAGGTCTTCCTAACTACTTTAGCTACATGGGTGTCGAATGACAGACTACTATCAACCTGGGTCCCCAGGTCCCTGATAACTTCTTCTGTGCTCAGTGGATTGCCACCTATTTGGTAGCTAGGGGTAACCTTGTTTTTCCCGAACGGTATGACTATGCATTTTTGGCATTTAACTTTAGGCCATGGCTCTGGCACCAGTTATCCATTTCTGTGAGACCCTTCTGAAGGATATCTGTGTCAGATGTGTTTTCTACTATGGCCCAGTTTGCAGTCATCTGCAAACTTTGTCAACTCATAACCCTCCTGTGTTTGCTTGTACTTCGGAAAAGTAGATGCCAAACAAGAGTGGGCCCAGGACTGAGCCCTGTGGGACACCACTTGTGACAGGCTTTGAGTCTGACATGGCGCCAGCAACTCTGACCCTGTGGGTTCTGTCACTCAACCAGTTTGCAACCCATCTTGTGATGTATGGGTTAACATTTAAGCTGATGAGTTTTTCAATGATACCCGAGTGGGATATTGTATGAAGGCCTTAGCCAGATCGAGGTAGGCTGTATGGACTGCCTTTCCCTCATCAATGGCTTTGGTGACCGTTTCGAAAAAGTCAACAAGGTTTAAAAGGCATGATCTGCCTTTGACAAAGCCAAACTGGGTTGGATCCAAAGTCTGCAAATTCCCTATGTCTTTATTTATGAGGTCCATTATGATCCTCTCCATGGCTTTGCAGATAAGGCTTGTCAAGCTAATGGGCCGGTAATTTCCAGGGTCTGTGGAGGCACCGCCTTTGTGAAGTGGGACCACAGTTGCAGTGCGCCACTTCCTGGGTACGTATCCCGAGGTAAGACTTTGATTAAACAGCTGTCCTAGCAGTGGGTTTAATTCCTCATTGAGTTCGTGGAGCACACAGCCGGGGACACCATCAGGTCCCATGGATGCTGTGTTTTTTGCTTTGGAGAGAGCAGTTCTCACTTGGGTGCTGGAGATGTTTGGGGGGCTGCACTCGTTTGGTATAGATATCTCTCCTTTTGGGGAGGGGAGAAGTTTGCACTGAGCCTGTCAGCCAGTATGTTGGCAATGTCTGTAGGATCAGTAAACTTCACATCATTTTGAACTAGTTCTGAGCATATCTGGGAGTTTCCTCCTAGGTTTCTAACATAGCCAAAAAGGCCTTATGATTGTCTTTTGAGTCTTTAGCTATTTTTCTCTCGAAATTTGCTTTGGATGATTTTATGAGAGCTCTTAGTTTTTACTTGTAGTGATCAAGGGTGTCTTACCTTTTGG